>NC_058088.1:55180438-55414863 GCF_014858855.1 Bufo gargarizans
GTGTCACACATCTGGTATCGCCGTACTCAGGAGAAGTTGGGGAATGTGTTTTGGGGTGTCATTTTACATATAACCATGCTGGGTGAGAGAAATATCTTGGCAAAAGATAACTTTTCCCATTTTTTTTATACAAAGTTGGCATTTGACCAAGATATTTTTCTCACCCAGCATGGGTATATGTAAAATGACACCCCAAAACACATTGCCCAGCTTCTCCTGAGTACGGCGATACCAGATGTGTCACACTTTTTTGCAGCCTAGATGCGCAAAGGGGCCCAAATTCCTTTTAGGAGGGCATTTTTAGACATTTGGATCCCAAACTTCTTCTCACACTTTAGGGCCCCTAAAAAGCCAGGGCAGTATAAATACCCCACATGTGACCCCACTTTGGAAAGAAGACACCCCAAGGTATTCAATGAGGGGCCTGGCGAGTTCCTAGAAATTTTTTTTCTTGCATAAGTTAGCGGATATTGTTTTTTTTTGTTTTTTTTCACAAAGTCTCACTTTCCGCTAACTTAGGACAAAAATTTCAATCTTTCATGGACTCGCCATGCCCCTCACGGAATACCTTGGGGTGTCTTTTTTCCGAAATGGGGTCACATGTGGGGTATTTATACTGCCCTGGCTTTTTAGGGGCCCTAAAGCGTGAGAAGAAGTCTGGAATATAAATGTCTAAAAATGTTACGCATTTGGATTCCGTGAGGGGTATGGCGAGTTCATGTGAGATTTTATTTTTTGACACAAGTTAGTGGAATATGAGACTTTGTAAGAAAAAACTAAAACAAAAACAAACAAAAATTTTTCGCTAACTTGTGCCAAAAAAATGTCTGAATGGAGCCTTACAGGGGGGGGGGTGATCAATGACAGCGGGGTGATCAATGACAGGGGGGTGATCAATGACAGGGGGGTGATCACCCATATAGACTCCCGGATCACCCCCCTGTCATTGATCACCCCCCTGGTAAGGCTCCATTCAGACGTCCGTATAATTTTTACGGATCCATGGATCGGATCCGCAAAACACATGCGGACGTCTGAATGGAGCCTTACAGGGGGGTGATCAATGACAGGGGGGTGATCACCCATATAGACTCCCTGATCACCCCCCTGTCATTGATCACCCCCCTGTAAGGCTCCATTCAGACTTCCGTATGATTTTTACGGATACATGGATCGGATCCGCAAAACACATGCGGACGTCTGAATGGAGCCTTACAGGGGGGTTATCAATGACAGGGGGTGATCAGGGTGATCACCCCCCTGTCACTGATCACCCCCCCTGTAAGGCTCCATTCAGACGTCCGTATGATTTTTACGGATACATGGATCGGATCCGCAAAACACATGCGGACGTCTGAATGGAGCCTTACAGGGGGTTATCAATGACAGGGGGTGATCAGGGTGATCACCCCCCTGTCACTGATCACCCCCCCTGTAAGGCTCCATTCAGACGTCCGTATGATTTTTACGGATACATGGATACATGGATCGGATCCGCAAAACACATGCGGACGTCTGAATGGAGCCTTACAGGGGGGTGATCAATGACAGGGGGGTGATCAGGGAGTGTATATGGGTGTTTACCCGCCTGTCATTGATCACCCCCCTGTAAGGCTCCATTCAGACGTCCGCATGTGTTTTGCGGATCCGATCCATGTATCCATGGATCAGTAAAAATCATGCGGACGTCTGAATGGAGCCTTACAGGGGGGTGATCAATGACAGGGGGGTGATCAATGACAGGGGGTGATCAGGGAGTGTATATGGGTGATCACCCGCCTGTCATTGATCACCCCCCTGTAAGGCTCCATTCAGACGTCCGCATGTGTTTTGCGGATCCGATCCATGTATCCATGGATCCGTAAAAATCATGCGGACGTCTGAATGGAGCCTGACAGGGGGGTGATCAATGACAGGGGGTGATCAGGGAGTGTATATGGGTGATCACCCGCCTGTCATTGATCACCCCCCTGTAAGGCTCCATTCAGACGTCCGCATGTGTTTTGCGGATCCAATCCATGTATCCATGGATCCGTAAAAATCATACGGACATCTGAATGGAGCCTTACAGGGGGGTGATCAATGACAGGGGGTGATCAGGGAGTGTATATGGGTGATCACCCGCCTGTCATTGATCACCCCCCTGTAAGGCTCCATTCAGACGTCCGCATGTGTTTTGCGGATCCGATCCATGTATCCGTGGATCCGTAAAAATCATACGGACGTCTGAACGGAGCCTGACAGGGGGGGTGATCAATGACAGGGGGGATGATCAATGACAGGGGGGTGATCAGGGAATTTATATGGGGTGATCATGGGTGATCAGGGGTTCATAAAGGGTTAATAAGTGACGGGGGGGGTGTAGTGTAGTGTAGTGTTTGGTGCAACTTTACTGACCTACCTGTGTCCTCTGGTGGTCGATCCTAACAAAAGGGACCACCAGAGGACCAGGTAGCAGGTATATTAGACGCTGTTATCAAAACAGCGTCTAATATACCTGTTAGGGGTTAAAAAAATCAGATCTCCAGCCTGCCAGCGAACGATCGCCGCTGGCATGCTGGAGATCCACTCGCTTACCTTCCGTTCCTGTGAGCGCGCGCGCCTGTGTGCGCGCGTTCACAGGAAATCTCGGCTCTCGCGGGAGGACGCGTATATGCGTCCACCCAGAAGAGCAGGGCCGCCGGCAGGACGCAATCCTGCGTACGGCGGTCCTGGAGTGTTTAAAGAGGTTACCCGAGATTTTGATATTGCTAGTCCATCCTCAGGATAGGTCATCAGTATTGGCCGGAGTCCAACTCCCAGCAGTCCCATTGATCAGTTCTTTGAAAAGACCACATAACTCATCTTCCCAGGTCAGTGACGTCACCTAGGTAAAGCTCAGTCCCATTTATTTAAATGGAGCTGAGTTGCTATAACAAGCACAGCTACTATACATTGGCTTGGTAAGCTAATTGTCAGGGGTAATGGGTGTCGGATCCACCACTGATTTGATATTGATGACCTAACCTGAGGATAGGTAATGAATATTAAATGATTTGGATAAGTATAGCAAACTTTGGATGCTAGTCAGAACCAAAGACGAGTTCGGTTCCAAGTGGTTTTCCACTTTTTAAAATCAAGTACTGAAGTTATTCAACAAAGTTTTGCACAACTTCGAAAATAACCAACTTCGTCTCACTGGACCCCACACATTTTATGGTTGTATGGAGATGGATCTCCATACAGCATTAAACCTAAGTTTTTAGCAAAGCAACTTTGGACTTAGCATCTGAAGCTCGCCTCGCTCATCCCTATAAAACATTTCATATGTTTCTCTGTTGACCTGTTACATAGATGTATGGACAACTAGTTACTGTAGCTCACAGTCTGGAAGATTCCTTTAGACAAGTTTAAGCCTAACTAGGGATGATAGCTCAAGGATGCTTGTGTCTGTTTAACTTTACATGGTGTCCTCCTCTTTAGCAACCAACAAACCACCGAGGCCATCCATCATAATTAATTAGCAATGGCCTTCTAATTAAATCTCCTTAGATGCAATTTTTTACTTAAACTTGCTACCAGGTATCTGTCCTTAAGACAATCGAAAACAAAAGTGCAATAATGTGTCAG
Organism: Bufo gargarizans; assembly: GCF_014858855.1. NCBI lineage: Eukaryota > Metazoa > Chordata > Amphibia > Anura > Bufonidae > Bufo > Bufo gargarizans. Next base: position 55,184,048 of record NC_058088.1, read on the forward strand.
CTGTGGCTGAACGTAACTTTTATTGAGATGGATAGAAACCTATTTGCTACAATATTTGCTTTTAATAATTTAATTTTTCAAACGTGGCTGAGAGAGACATCAATATTTTATTATGGAACTTTTCCATTTTATGTTACATTAGTTTTCCCGGCCTGTCTGTCTTTTCAACATCCCGATGACACTTTTGTATATGATTGTATTACATTTTATCTTCCATCTGCTCTTTGTTTGGACACTATTCCTATTTATCAAGATCCATTAACTTCCGATTCTATATTCAGATTCTATGAAGCTGAAGAGAGCACAAAAAAAGCAAGGAGTAATTATTTTAATTCTCAGAATGATGTCTCATTCACATGATGCATTGTTAAATCATAAAATATTATATTACACGACAGCTTAAATGGTGGTGATTGTGGTATATGAATTAAATAATGTCTGCATCTTGAAACTAGAATGAGGATCCATTATGGTGAACTGTCAGTTCAAAATTTTTAAAGAAAATTCCAGTTCTATTGTTGAAGTGAACCACAGACTATAAAGCCACAGAGGACAGGCTAGGAGTGTACAGATTGTACAGTATATTTTGGTTATTGATCCTAAAAAAAACACAGTAAACTAATGTTAGGGAAAAGTGAATTCACATGAACAATTTTTGTTGTATAATATCTGTGATTATTACATTTGTGTGAATGGGGGTGGCAGAAGTTCATGCAGTTGTTAACAAAACAGATACCATTCATGTATACACCATGCAACAAAAATTGAATTGTTATAATACTGCCACCTATGTACAAGAATATACATATAATATTTCCCCTATGTACAAGAATATAACTACTATAATACTGCTCCTATGTACAAGAATATAACTACTATAATACTGCTCCTATGTACAAGAATATAACTACTATAATACTGCTCCTATGTACAAGAATATAACTACTATAATACTGCTCCTATGTACAAGAATATAACTACTATAATACTGCTCCTATGTACCAGAATATAACTACTATAATACTGCTCCTATGTACAAGAATATAACTGCTATAATACTGCTCCTATGTACAAGGATATAACCACTATAATACTGCCTCCTATGTACAAGAATATAACTACTATAATACTGCTCCTATGTGCAAGAATATAACTACTATAATACTGCTCCTATGTACAAAAATATAACTACTATAATACTGCTCCTATGTACAAGAATATAACTACTATAATACTGCTCCTATGTACAAAAATATAACTACTATAATACTGCTCCTATGTACAAGAATATAACTACTATAATACTGCCTCCTATGTACAAGAATATAACTACTATAATACTGTTCCTATGTACAAGAATATAACTGCTATAATACTGCTTCTATGTACAAGAGTATAACTATTATAACACTGTTTCTATGTGCAAGAATATAACTACTATAATACTTCTCCTATGTACAAGAATATAACTACTATAATACTGCTCCTATGTACAAGAATATAACTACTATAATACTGCTCCTATGTACAAGAATATAACTACTATAATACTGCTCCTATGTACAAGAATATAACTACTATAATACTGCATCTATGTACAAGAATATAACTACTATAATGCTGCTCCTATGTACAAGAACTACTATAATACTGCTCCTATGTACAAGAATATAACTACTATAATACTGCCTCCTCTGTACAAGAATATAACTACTATAATACTGCCTCCTATGCACAAGAATATAACTACTATAATACTGCTCCTATGTACAAAAATATAACTACTATAATACTGCTCCTATGTACAAAAATATAACTACTATAATACTGCTCCTATGTACAAGAATATAACTGCTATAATACTGCTACTATGTACAAGAATATAACTACTATAATACTGCTCCGATGTACAAGAATATAACTACTATAATACTGCCTCCTCTGTACAAGAAAATATCTACTATAATACTGTTCCTATGTACAAGAATATAACTGCTATAATACTGCTTCTATGTACAAGAATATAACTACTATAATACTACCTCCTATGTACAAGAATATAACTACTATAATACTGCTCCTATGTACAAAAATATAACTACTATAATACTGCTCCTATGTACAAGAATATAACTACTATAATACTGCCTCCTATGTACAAGAATATAACTACTATAATACTGTTCCTATGTACAAGAATATAACTGCTATAATACTGCTTCTATGTACAATAGTATAACTATTATAACACTGTTTCTATGTGCAAGAATATAACTACTATAATACTGCTCCTATGTACAAGAATCTAACTACTATAATAGTGCCTCCTATGTACAAGAATATAACTACTATAATACTGCTTCTATGTACAAGAATATAACTACTATAATACTGCTCCTATGTACAAGGATATAACTACTATAATACTGCTCCTATGTACAAGAATATGACAACTATAATACTGCTCCTATGTACAAGGATATAACTACTATAATACTGCTCCTATGTACAAGAATATAACTACTATAATACTGCTCCTATGTACAAGAATATGACTACTATAATACTGCTCCTATGTACAGGAATATAACTACTATAGTACTGCTCCTATGTACAAGAATATAACTACTATAGTACTGCTTCTATGTACAAGAATATAACTACTATAATACTGCTCCTATGTACAAGAATATAACTACTATAATACTGCTCCTATGTACAAGGATATAACTACTATAATACTGCCTCCTATGTACAAGAATATAACTACTATAATACTGCTCCTATGTACAAAAATAAAACTACTATAATACTGCTCCTATGTACAAGAATATAACTACTATAATACTGCTCCTATGTACAAGAATATAACTGCTATAATACTGCTTCTATGTACAATAGTATAACTATTATAACACTGTTTCTATGTGCAAGAATATAACTACTATAATACTGCTCCTATGTACAAGAATCTAACTACTATAATAGTGCCTCCTATGTACAAGAATATAACTACTATAATACTGCTTCTATGTACAAGAATATAACTACTATAATACTGCTCCTATGTACAAGGATATAACTACTATAATACTGCTCCTATGTACAAGAATATGACAACTATAATACTGCTCCTATGTACAAGGATATAACTACTATAATACTGCTCCTATGTACAAGAATATAACTACTATAATACTGCTCCTATGTACAAGAATATGACTACTATAATACTGCTCCTATGTACAGGAATATAACTACTATAGTACTGCTCCTATGTACAAGAATATAACTACTATAGTACTGCTTCTATGTACAAGAATATAACTACTATAATACTGCTCCTATGTACAAGAATATAACTACTATAATACTGCTCCTATGTACAAGGATATAACTACTATAATACTGCCTCCTATGTACAAGAATATAACTACTATAATACTGCTCCTATGTACAAAAATAAAACTACTATAATACTGCTCCTATGTACAAGAATATAACTACTATAAAACTGCTCCTATGTACAAGAATATAGCTACTATAATACTGCTCTATATGATTAATTTTGTAATTGTTATACAGATGAATACAGATTGAAAACAAAGGACATATTTTAATCTTTGTGTATATTTTTGTATGCACAGTTTGCTGGTGGTTATAGTATTTACTGTATGTACTTACAGTAGATGTCAGTGAACTTAATTACTGCTTGCTTTGAGTAGCAAATCCAAATTTTTATTTTTACATTTTTTTCCAGATATATCAGAGATGTCGTGAGATTTTGAACAGAAGAAAAGTTACCAGGAGATCCCTAAATGAAAATTAAAAAGGGAAATTTAGCAGAACCACACTGTCAACCCTTAATTATGACAGAAGTATTCTGGGAGCAGTTTTGACAAAGTCAGACTTGTTAGACTAATATTAATGTCAGATGTAAAGCGGCCAAGAAGGAACCAGAGAGCTGACTCAGAAAATTAAAGATAAGAGGGTAAAGAGGAGAAATAACTTGCAAGATTTTGATAAATTGTAGAAGTATCTTCATTGACACCAATATGTAGACAGTTCCTTAATAGCTTTTTGCCGTGATAACAGTTAAGGTGCAGTTAGCAACTGTATGTCAAATACATAAGTAATTAAATTTATGGGTTTGGCAAAGTTCAGTACCATCTTCCACAAAACATCTGTATGCTATATAGCCAAACTGCAAGACATAAGAAGTGCTATGAGGGTCCCTCTCCAATGAGGCCCACATCCACTCAAAATCGAGGTGCGGTTAATAAAAGGACAGTGGTAAACTCAATGCGGATAAATAGAGGATCAATGAAAGGTGGAAAGAATAGTGGAATGGAGACCAATGTAGCCACCACTCCCCATTCCAAGTGGACCTTCTATACCACAATTGGATTGGCACAGGTTTCTCTTAGATACACTGTGTAAGAGAAACCTTGTCATTCCCCCTAACCCCTCACAGATACAGGGTCGTAGACTGCTCCTAAGTTTGTGTTTCCTGGATAATCTGATGAGTAAACTGCACCAGCTAGTAAAAACAATGACGGATATCAGCGCAAAAGATCAGATGACATAATTACCAAGATACATGTCAGAGGTTTGGTAACAAATGCAGCCAAAGTTAGATTTGAAATTCAGTAGTGTAGACAACCAGGCAAAAGCTCTGCACTCAAGAAGTCAAGAAATCAGGTCTACAGAGTAGCAATTGAAGACTCTAAGGTACCACCACACGGTCTGGCATCTTGATACAGTTTTGGAAGCCAAAACCAAAAGTGAATTGAAAAAGGAGAAGACATCATATCTAGTCTTTATATTTTTACTTCTCTTAAAAACCTCTCCTAATTTTGTTTTTGAAAACTGTGAGTGACATGAAATGTTGTGTCCCGCACCTTAATGCAGATTATGTGGACCCTCTGGGTTGCTACAGATCAGATGTTTACCTACACAAGGAAGCAGGGGCGTACATAGAAATCACTGGGCCCCTTAGCAAGAATCGAAATTGGGCTTCCATTCCCCTTTTATAGCCCACTACCCATTCCAGGCCTCTCTCTTTGTTTCATGAACTATGCTTGCTGCTGCATTTTATCATTTATGCCATCAGGGCCTGATTGGGATTACAAAACAGCCAGGGCACACAAAAGAGCTATTATAGATGCAGTGTGTACAGATATATAGTATATACCGTAGTGTACTATGTGAGGTACAGGGTATAATATATGCAGTGTGTACAGATATATAGTATATACCGTAGTGTACTATGTGGGGTACAGGGTATAATATATGCAGTGTGTACAGATATATAGTATATACAGTAGTGTAATATGTGATGTACGAGGTATAATAGATGCAGAGTGTACAGATATATTGTATATACAGCAGTGTACTGATATGTGAGGTACGAGGTATAATAGATGCAGAGTGTACAGATATATTGTATATACAGCAGTGTACTGATATGTGAGGTACGAGGTATAATAGATGCAGAGTGTACAGATATATAGTATATACAGCACTGTACTGATATGTGAGGTATGAGGTATAATAGATGTGATGTGTACAGATATATAGTATATACAGCAGTGTACTGATATGTGAGGTACGAGGTATTATAGATGCAGTGTGTACAGATATATAGTATATACAGCAGTGTACTATGTGAGGTACAGGGTATAATATATGCAGTGTGTACAGATATATAGTATATACAGTAGTGTAATATGTGATGTACGAGGTATAATAGATGCAGAGTGTACAGATATATAGTATATACAGCAGTGTACTGATATGTGAGGTACGGGGTATAATAGATGCAGTGTACAGATATATAGTGTATACAGCAGTGTACTGATATGTGAGGTACGAGGTATTATAGATGCAGTGTGTACAGATATATAGTATATACAGCAGTGTACTATGTGAGGTACAGGGTATAATATATGCAGTGTGTACAGATATATAGTATATACAGTAGTGTAATATGTGATGTACGAGGTATAATAGATGCAGAGTGTACAGATATATAGTGTATACAGCAGTGTACTGATATGTGAGGTACGAGGTATAATAGATGTGGTGTGTACAGATATATAGTATATACAGCAGTGTACTGACATGAGGTATAAGGTATAAATTACAGCTCGTATCTCACATATCAGTCCACTGCTGTATATACCGTATTTTTCGCCCCATAAGACACACTTTTTCCCCCCAAAAGTGGGGGAAAAGAGCCCCTTATGGGGCAAATGCTGGCAATTTACATTGCAATCTGCGATACTGCAGTTTTGCAGACTGCGATGTATTAGTGAGGAGGGAGGAGGGTCTGTAGTAGGCGGGGAGAGCGGCGGGGCAATGCAGGCACTGTACTCTGGCCCGGCGCTCAGTATGTATTGTATACGTAGTGTTAATAATCATATCTAAACTGCGCTCCCCCTGCTCCCTATGTGTACCGTACTTACCAGTACACGTCACGCTCCTGTAGTAAGCACTATCAGCTAGCAGGCAGGCCGGGTGGCAGTAACTCATCCGCCTACTTTATGAATGAAGTAGACGGAGCAGGCACGTGACCTCCGTGAATCACGGCCACCTGGCCTGCTAGCTGCTAGTGCTTACTACAGGAGCGTGACGTGTACCGGTAAGTACAGTACACATGGGGAGCGCATCATTATTCAGTTTACCTCTGATGATTAACACTATGTATAATACAGTACATACTTAGCGGCAGGGCCTGCACGGCCCTGCCACTCTCCCCGCCTACTGCAGAGCTGATTGTGAACTTCTAATACTTGCTGTTAGTGGTTAAAGGACCTTTGATGATGTCATCACAGTTCCTGGCAGATGTATCTTTCTAACCTAGGAACTACCGTACACCATTTTTGGTGCAGTTTCTTTGCTAGATCCTGCAGGACCTGTGATGTTGAAGATGATGTCATCACAGGTCCTGGCAGATGCACTGTTCTAACCTTGTAACTACACTTTACACTGTGCAGTTCCCTTACAGGACCTGTGATGACATCATCAAAGGTCCTTTAGCTTTAGAAAGATAGACAGGAGCAATTAGGGGGTGGGGCTTCTTCTCCACTGCGGGCCCCTCTTCCTCACGGGCCCCATAGCAGCTGCGTGATCTGCCTATATGGTAGGTACGCCACTGCAAGGAAGTGGAGTCTAAGGCTACTTTCACACTTGCGGCAGGACGGATCCGACAGGCTGTTCACCCTGTCGGATCCGTCCTGCGGCTATATTGCCGTGCCGCCGGACCGCCGCTCCGTCCCCATTGACTATAATGGGGATGGGACGGAGCTCCGGCGCAGCACGGTGGTGCACGGCGAAAGGCCGCCGGACTAAAATTACTACATGTCAGGGGAAAATGTGAGTTCTTGCTAAAGTGAAAAGTTATTGAAATATTATTTAGCATGACAAACAATTGACTTTCTATTTTTTTTCCTTTCTGTTACAAAAATTCTCATTTGTGAGATATTCTCTAATCTTCATTATAATGGTTCCCCCTTCTGTTTATTCTGTATTGTAATATGCATATCCACCTACTGAGCTGGTTAACATATTTATGCATGCTCAGCTCCATCCTTGACCTGTTACCATCCATATTTACTGTTAGAAACTGAGTAGAAGAAAGATCACACATGAACAATGATAGGGAGAAAGATGCAGCAGAAAGCACACACCCCTGAGCTATGATAGGGAGAGAGCTGCAGCAGAAAGGACACACCCCTGAGCTATAATAGGGAGAGAGCTGCATCAGAAAGCACACACCCCTGAGCTATGATAGAGAGAGAGCTGCAGCAGAAAGGACATGCCTCATGAGTGGGGAAAGGGAGAAAGAAGAAACAGAAAAGACACTTCCCTTAAGTCAGTGATGGCTAACCTCCGGCACTCCAGCTGTGGTGAAACTGCGACTAACAGCATGCCCCATTTATTTCTATGGAGTTCTGAGGACAACCAAGCAAGTGTACATCTTGGGAGTTGTAGTTTTATCACAGCTGGAGTGCCGGAGGTTAGGCATCACAGCCTTAAGCTGTAATCGGAGGAGAGATGCAGCAGAAAGCGCATGCCTCCTGAGCGGCAAAATGGAGAGAGCTGAAACAGAAAGGACATGCACCCTGAGCTGTGATAGAAAGAGAGATGCAGCAGAAAGCACATTCCTCCTGAGCTGTGATATGGAGAGAGCTGCAGCATATAGGATATTCCTCCTGAAAGGTGAGAGAGAGATAGCTGCAGCAGAGAGAGCACACCCCCTGAGTGGCCAGCCTGAAAAACCTAACAGAGCTATTGGAGCAATATATGGGGATTTCTCTGGATCCATGTAGGGTACAGGACTGATTCTTGCTTTGTTAGAAAGAGATCATGTATAGGGATGAGCGAACTCGAACTGTATAGTTCGGGTTCGTACCGAATTTTGGGGTGTCCGTGACACGGACCCGAACCCGGACATTTTCGTAAAAGTCCGGGTTCGGGTTCGGTGTTCGTCGCTTTCTTCGCGCTTTTGTGACGCTTTCTTGGCGCTTTTTGAAAGGCTGCAAAGCAGCCAATCAACAAGCGTCATACTACTTGCCCCAAGAGGCCATCACAGCCATGCCTACTATTGGCATGGCTGTGATTGGCCAGAGCACCATGTGACCCAGCCTCTATTTAAGCTGGAGTCACATAGCGCCGCCCGTCACTCTGCTCTGATTAGCGTAGGGAGAGGTTGCGGCTGCGACAGTAGGGCGAGATTAGGCAGATTAACTCCTCCAAAGGACTTGATTAACTGATCGATCTGCAGCTGTGGATCATTGAGCTGCTGATCCTCAATTGCTCACTGTTTTTAGGCTGCCCAGACCGTTTGTCAGTCACATTTTTCTGGGGTGATCGGCGGCCATTTTGTGTCTTGTGGTGCGCCAGCACAAGCTGCGACCAAGTGCATTTAACCCTCAATGGTGTGGTTGTTTTTTGGCTAAAGCCTACATCAGGGTGAAGCTGTCACACCAAGTGCATTTAACCAGCAATAGTCTGTTTATTTTTTGGCCATATACAAAATCAGGGGCAAGCTGCGCCTGTCACCAAGTGCATTTAACCCTCAATGGTGCGTTTGTTTTTTGGCTAAAGCCTACATCAGGGTGAAGCTGTCACACCAAGTGCATTTAACCAGCAATAGTCTGTTTATTTTTTGGCCATATACTACATCAGGGGCAAGCTGCGCCCGTCACCAAGTGCATTTAACCCTCAGTAGTGTGGTTGGTCAAGCTATCACACCAAGTGCATTTAACCAGCAATAGTCTGTTCATTTTTTGGCCATATACTAAATCAGGGGCAAGCTGCGCCCGTCACCAAGTGCATTTAACCCTCAGTAGTGTGGTTGGTCAAGCTGTGACACCAAGTGCATTTAACCAGCAATAGTCTGTTCATTTTTTGGCCATATACTACATCAGGGGCAAGCTGCGCCCGTCACCAAGTGCATTTAACCCTCAGTAGTGTGGTTGGTCAAGCTGTGACACCAAGTGCATTTAACCAGCAATAGTCTGTTCATTTTTTGGCCATATACTACATCAGGGGCAAGCTGCGCCCATCACCAAGTGCATTTAACCAGCAATAGTGTGGTTATTTTTTGGCCATATCCCAGTCTAATTCTGTCACTAAATCCATACCGGTCACCCAGCGCCTAAATACTAGGCCTCAAATTTATATCCCGCTAAATCTCTCGTTACCGCTGTCCTGTTGTGGCTGGGAAAGTTATTTAGTGTCCGTCAAAGCACATTTTTTGTTCTGGGTTGAAATACAATTCCCAATTTAGCAATTTAAAAATTTAGTGGTTTCTGCTGTATCAGAGCTATTTGAAATCTATCCCTAAAAGGGTATATAATATTCAAGGTGCACATAGGGTCATTCAGAATAACTTCACACACACCCGCTACTGTGTATTTCCAAGTCTAATTCTGTCACTAAACCCATACCTGTCACCCAGCGCCTAAATACTAGGCCTCAAATTCATATCCAGCTAAATCTGTCGTTAGTGCTGTAGCTGGGCGAGTTATTTAGTGTCCGTTCAAGCACATTTCTTGTTCTGGGTTGAAATACAATTCCCAATTTAGCAATTTCATAATTTAGTGGTTTCTGCTATATCAGAGCTATTTGAAATCTATCCCTAAAAGGGTATATAATATTCAAGGTGCACATTGGGTCATTCAGAATAACTTCACACACACCCGCTACTGTGTATTTCCAAGTCTAATTCTGTCACTAAACCCATACCTGTCACCCAGCGCCTAAATACTAGGCCTCAAATTCATATCCAGCTAAATCTGTCGTTAGTGCTGTAGCTGGGCGAGTTATTTAGTGTCCGTTCAAGCACATTTCTTGTTCTGGGTTGAAATACAATTCCCAATTTAGCAATTTCATAATTTAGTGGTTTCTGCTATATCAGAGCTATTTGAAATCTATCCCTAAAAGGGTAGATCATATTGAAGGTGCACATAGGGACATTCAGAATAACTTCACACACCCGCTACTGTGCATTTCCAAGTCTAATTCTGTCACTAAACCCATACCTGTCACCCAGCGCCTAAATACTAGGCCTCAAATTTATATCCAGCTAAATCTGTCCTTAGTGCTGTAGCTGGGCGAGTTATTTAGTGTCCGTTCAAGCACATTTCTTGTTCTGGGTTGAAATACAATTCCCAATTTAGCAATTTCATAATTTAGTGGTTTCTGCTATATCAGAGCTATTTGAAATCTATCCCTAAAAGGGTATATAATATTCAAGGTGCACATTGGGTCATTCAGAATAACTTCACACACACCCGCTACTGTGTATTTCCAAGTCTAATTCTGTCACTAAACCCATACCTGTCACCCAGCGCCTAAATACTAGGCCTCAAATTTATATCCTGCTAAATCTCTCGTTAACGCTGTCCTGTTGTGGCTGGGAAAGTTATTTAGTGTCCGTCAGAGCACATTTTTTGTTCTGGGTTGAAATACAATTCCCAATTTAGCAATTTCATAATTTAGTGGTTTCTGCTATATCAGAGCTATTTGAAATCTATCCCTAAAAGGGTATATAATATTCAAGGTGCACATTGGGTCATTCAGAATAACTTCACACACACACGCTTCTGTGCATTTCCAAGTCTAATTCTGTCACTAAATCCATACCGGTCACCCAGCGCCTAAATACTAGGCCTCAAATTTATATCCCGCTGAATTTGAATACAATACATTGGGCCAAATAATATATTTGTTGTTGTGGTGAACCATAACAATGAGAAAAACATCTAGTAAGGGACGCGGACGTGGACATGGTCGTGGTGGTGTTAGTGGACCCTCTGGTGCTGGGAGAGGACGTGGCCGTTCTGCCACATCCACACGTCCTAGTGTACCAACTACCTCAGGTCCCAGTAGCCGCCAGAATTTACAGCGATATATGGTGGGGCCCAATGCCGTTCTAAGGATGGTAAGGCCTGAGCAGGTACAGGCATTAGTCAATTGGGTGGCCGACAGTGGATCCAGCACGTTCACATTATCTCCCACCCAGTCTTCTGCAGAAAGCGCACAGATGGCGCCTGAAAACCAACCCCATCAGTCTGTCACATCACCCCCATGCATACCAGGGAAACTGTCTCAGCCTCAAGTTATGCAGCAGTCTCTTATGCTGTTTGAAGACTCCGCTGGCAGGGTTTCCCAAGGGCATCCACCTAGCCCTTCCCCAGCGGTGAAAGACATAGAATGCACTGACGCACAACCACTTATGTTTCCTGATGATGAGGACATGGGAATACCACCTCAGCATGTCTCTGATGATGACGAAACACAGGTGCCAACTGCTGCGTCTTTCTGCAGTGTGCAGACTGAACAGGAGGTCAGGGATCAAGACTGGGTGGAAGACGATGCAGGGGACGATGAGGTCCTAGACCCCACATGGAATGAAGGTCGTGCCACTGACTTTCACAGTTCGGAGGAAGAGGCAGTGGTGAGACCGAGCCAACAGCGTAGCAAAAGAGGGAGCAGTGGGCAAAAGCAGAACACCCGCCGCCAAGAGACTCCGCCTGCTACTGACCGCCGCCATCTGGGACCGAGCACCCCAAAGGCAGCTTCAAGGAGTTCCCTGGCATGGCACTTCTTCAAACAATGTGCTGACGACAAGACCCGAGTGGTTTGCACGCTGTGCCATCAGAGCCTGAAGCGAGGCATTAACGTTCTGAACCTGAGCACAACCTGCATGACCAGGCACCTGCATGCAAAGCATGAACTGCAGTGGAGTAAACACCTTAAAACCAAGGAAGTCACTCAGGCTCCCCCTGCTACCTCTTCTGCTGCTGCCGCCTCGGCCTATTCTGCTGCTGCCGCCTCGGCCTCTTCCTCCGCCTCTGGAGGAACGTTGGCACCTGCCGCCCAGCAAACAGGGGATGTACCACCAACACCACCACCACCACCTCCGTCACCAAGCGTCTCAACCATGTCACACGCCAGCGTTCAGCTCTCCATCTCACAAACATTTGATAGAAAGCGTAAATTCCCACCTAGCCACCCTCAATCCCTGGCCCTGAATGCCAGCATTTCTAAACTACTGGCCTATGAAATGCTGTCATTTAGGCTGGTGGACACAGACAGCTTCAAACAGCTCATGTCGCTTGCTGTCCCACAGTATGTTGTTCCCAGCCGGCACTACTTCTCCAAGAGAGCCGTGCCTTCCCTGCACAACCAAGTATCCGATAAAATCAAGTGTGCACTGCGCAACGCCATCTGTAGCAAGGTCCACCTAACCACAGATACGTGGACCAGTAAGCACGGCCAGGGACGCTATATCTCCCTAACTGCACACTGGGTAAATGTAGTGGCAGCTGGGCCCCAGGCGGAGAGCTGTTTGGCGCACGTCCTTCCGCCGCCAAGGATCGCAGGGCAACATTCTTTGCCTCCTGTTGCCACCTCCTCCTTCTCGGCTTCCTCCTCCTCTTCTTCCACCTGCTCATCCAGTCAGCCACACACCTTCACCACCAACTTCAGCACAGCCCGGGGTAAACGTCAGCAGGCCATTCTGAAACTCATATGTTTGGGGGACAGGCCCCACACCGCACAGGAGTTGTGGCGGGGTATTGAACAACAGACCGACGAGTGGTTGCTGCCGGTGAGCCTCAAGCCCGGCCTGGTGGTGTGTGATAATGGGCGAAATCTCGTTGCAGCTCTGGGACTAGCCAATTTGACGCACATCCCTTGCTTGGCGCATGTGCTGAATTTGGTGGTGCAGAAGTTCATTCACAACTACCCCGACATGTCAGAGCTGCTGCATAAAGTGCGGGCCGTCTGTTCGCGCTTCCGGCGTTCACATCCTGCTGCTGCTCGCCTGTCTGCGCTACAGCGTAACTTCGGCCTTCCCGCTCACCGCCTCATATGCGACGTGCCCACCAGGTGGAACTCCACCTTGCACATGCTGGACAGACTGTGCGAGCAGCAGCAGGCCATAGTGGAGTTTCAGCTGCAGCACGCACGGGTCAGTCGCACTACAGAACAGCACCACTTCACCACCAATGACTGGGCCTCCATGCGAGACCTGTGTGCCCTGTTGCGCTGTTTCGAGTACTCCACCAACATGGCCAGTGGCGATGACACCGTTATCAGCGTTACAATACCACTTCTATGTCTCCTTGAGAAAACACTTAGGGCGATGATGGAAGAGGAGGTGGCCCAGGAGGAGGAGGAGGAGGAGGAAGAGGGGTCATTTTTAGCACTTTCAGGCCAGTCTCTTCGAAGTGACTCAGAGGGAGGTTTTTGGCAACAGCAGAGGCCAGGTACAAATGTGGCCAGCCAGGGCCCACTACTGGAGGACGAGGAGGACGAGGATGAGGAGGAGGTGGAGGAGGATGAGGATGAAGCATGGTCACAGCGGGGTGGCACCCAACGCAGCTCGGGTCCATCACTGGTGCGTGGCTGGGGGGAAAGGCAGGACGATGACGATACGCCTCCCACAGAGGACAGCTTGTCCTTACCCCTGGGCAGCCTGGCACACATGAGCGACTACATGCTGCAGTGCCTGCGCAACGACAGCAGAGTTGCCCACATTTTAACCTGTGCGGACTACTGGGTTGCCACCCTGCTGGATCCACGCTACAAAGACAATGTGCCCACCTTACTTCCTGCACTGGAGCGTGATAGGAAGATGCGCGAGTACAAGCGCACGTTGGTAGACGCGCTACTGAGAGCATTCCCAAATGTCACAGGGGAACAAGTGGAAGCCCAAGGCCAAGGCAGAGGAGGAGCAAGAGGTCGCCAAGGCAGCTGTGTCACGGCCAGCTCCTCTGAGGGCAGGGTTAGCATGGCAGAGATGTGGAAAACTTTTGTCAACACGCCACAGCTAACTGCACCACCACCTGATACGCAACGTGTTAGCAGGAGGCAACATTTCACTAACATGGTGGAACAGTACGTGTGCACACCAATCCACGTACTGACTGATGGTTCGGCCCCATTCAACTTCTGGGTCTCTAAATTGTCCACGTGGCCAGAGCTAGCCTTTTATGCCTTGGAGGTGCTGGCCTGCCCGGCAGCCAGCGTTTTGTCTGAACGTGTATTCAGCACGGCAGGGGGCGTCATTACAGACAAACGCAGCCGCCTGTCTACAGCCAATGTGGACAAGCTGACGTTCATAAAAATGAACCAGGCATGGATCCCACAGGACCTGTCCGTCCCTTGTCCAGATTAGACATTAACTACCTCCCCATAACCATATATTATTGGACTCCAGGGCACTTCCTCATTCAATCCTATTTTTATTTTCATTTTACCATTATATTGCGAGGCTACCCAAAGTTGAATGAACCTCTCCTCTGCCTGTGTGCTAGGCCTAAATATATGCCAATGGACTGTTGCAGTGGTGGCTGACATGAAGCCTGATTCTCTGCTATGACATGCAGACTAATTCTCTGCTGACATGAAGCCAGATTGTCTGTTACGGGACCTCTCTCCTCTGCCTGGGTGCTGGGCCTAAATTTATGACAATGGACTGTTGCAGTGGTGGCTGACGTGAAGCCTGATTCTCTGCTATGACATGCAGACTGATTCTCTGCTGACATGAAGCCAGATTGTCTGTTACGGGACCTCTCTGCTCTGCCTGTGTGCTAGGCCTAAATATATGCCAATGGACTGTTGCAGTGGTGGGTGACGTGAAGCCTCATTCTCTGCTATGACATGCAGACTGATTCTCTGCTGACATGAAGCCAGATCGTCTGTTACGGGACCTCTCTGCTCTGCCTGTGTGCTAGGCCTAAATATATGCCAATGGACTGTTGCAGTGGTGGGTGACGTGAAGCCTCATTCTCTGCTATGACATGCAGACTGATTCTCTGCTGTCATGAAGCCAGATTGTCTGTTACGGGACCTCTCTGCTCTGCCTGTGTGCTAGGCCTAAATATATGCCAATGGACTGTTGCAGTGGTGGGTGACGTGAAGCCTCATTCTCTGCTATGACATGCAGACTGATTCTCTGCTGACATGAAGCCAGATTGTCTGTTACGGGACCTCTCTCCTCTGCCTGTGTGCTAGGCCTAAATATATGCCAATGGACTGTTGCAGTGGTGGCTGACGTGAAGCCTCATTCTCTGCTATGACATGCAGACTAATTCTCTGCTGACATGAAGCCAGATTGTCTGTTACGGGACCTCTCTCCTCTGCCTGGGTGCTGGGCCTAAATTTATGACAATGGACTGTTGCAGTGGTGGCTGACGTGAAGCCTGATTCTCTGCTATGACATGCAGACTGATTCTCTGCTGACATGAAGCCAGATCCTCTGTTACGGGACCTCTCTCCTCTGCCTGTGTGTGTGCTGGGCCTAAATATATGCCAATGGACTGTTGCAGTGGTGGCTGACGTGAAGCCTCATTCTCTGCTATGACATGCAGACTGATTCTCTGCTGACATGAAGCCAGATTCTCTGTTACGGGACCTCTCTCCTCTGCCTGTGTGTGTGCTGGGCCTAAATATATGCCAATGGACTGTTGCAGTGGTGGCTGACGTGAAGCCTCATTCTCTGCTATGACATGCAGACTAATTCTCTGCTGACATGAAGACAGATTCTCTGTTACGGGACCTCCCTCCTCTGCCTGGGTGCTGGGCCTAAATATATGCCAATGGACTGTTGCAGTGGTGGCTGACGTGAAGCCTCATTCTCTGCTATGACATGCAGACTGATTCTCTGCTGACATGAAGACAGATTCTCTGTTACGGGACCTCTCTCCTCTGCCTGTGTGTGTGCTGGGCCTAAATATATGCCAATGGACTGTTGCAGTGGTGGCTGACGTGAAGCCTCATTCTCTGCTATGACATGCAGACTGATTCTCTGCTGACATGAAGCCAGATTCTCTGTTACGGGACCTCTCTCCTCTGCCTGTGTGTGTGCTGGGCCTAAATATATGCCAATGGACTGTTGCAGTGGTGGCTGACGTGAAGCCTCATTCTCTGCTATGACATGCAGACTGATTCTCTGCTGACATGAAGCCAGATTCTCTGTTACGGGACCTCTCTCCTCTGCCTGTGTGTGTGCTGGGCCTAAATATATGCCAATGGACTGTTGCAGTGGTGGCTGACGTGAAGCCTCATTCTCTGCTATGACATGCAGACTAATTCTCTGCTGACATGAAGACAGATTCTCTGTTACGGGACCTCTCTCCTCTGCCTGTGTGTGTGCTGGGCCTAAATATATGCCAATGGACTGTTGCAGTGGTGGCTGACGTGAAGCCTCATTCTCTGCTATGACATGCAGACTGATTCTCTGCTGACATGAAGCCAGATTCTCTGTTACGGGACCTCTCTCCTCTGCCTGTGTGTGTGCTGGGCCTAAATATATGCCAATGGACTGTTGCAGTGGTGGCTGACGTGAAGCCTCATTCTCTGCTATGACATGCAGACTGATTCTCTGCTGACATGAAGCCAGATTCTCTGTTACGGGACCTCTCTCCTCTGCCTGTGTGTGTGCTGGGCCTAAATATATGCCAATGGACTGTTGCAGTGGTGGCTGACGTGAAGCCTCATTCTCTGCTATGACATGCAGACTAATTCTCTGCTGACATGAAGACAGATTCTCTGTTACGGGACCTCCCTCCTCTGCCTGGGTGCTGGGCCTAAATATATGCCAATGGACTGTTGCAGTGGTGGCTGACGTGAAGCCTCATTCTCTGCTATGACATGCAGACTTATTCTCTGCTGACATGAAGACAGATTCTCTGTTACGGGACCTCTCTCCTCTGCCTGGGTGCCGGGGCCTAAATATCTGAGAATGGACTGTTCCAGTGGTGGGTGACGGGAAGCCAGATTCTCTGCTATGGAACCTCTCTCCAATTGATTTTGGTTAATTTTTATTTATTTAATTTTTATTTTAATTCATTTCCCTATCCACATTTGTTTGCAGGGGATTTACCTACATGTTGCTGCCTTTTGCAGCCCTCTAGCTCTTTCCTGGGCTGTTTTACAGCCTTTTTAGTGCCGAAAAGTTCGGGTCCCCATTGACTTCAATGGGGTTCGGGTTCGGGACGAAGTTCGGATCGGGTTCGGATCCCGAACCCGAACATTTCCGGGATGTTCGGCCGAACTTCTCGAACCCGAACATCCAGGTGTTCGCTCAACTCTAATCATGTACTATATGATTTTCAACTTTTGCATCAGTCATGGCTGATGACAGACCATAGACCTGGTCATAAATAAGCCTAAGGACTTTATTGCCTAGGGACAAGGGTTCTTTATACACGGATGAAATAGTATTGATTTGGTATGTTCTGTTTCTAAAAGAGGAGCTGTCACCTCTCCTGACATGTTTGTTTTAGTATCAACTTGCATTCCCCATGTAGTCACAACTCTGCAGCATCTATTCTTATGACTCTGTGTTGTGCTTTCCCTTTGTTATTTCTACTAGAAGTTATGAATGAATTTTCAGCAGCTTGCAATAAAGGTGCATATTGGTGTTACCAGTTAGGGGTGTGTCCATGCACTGTCTGACACTGATTGGACAGAGTCAGACACACCCACTACTGGCAACACCCAGCAGTACCATTACTGCAGACTGCTGGCAATTTATTTGTAAACTTTTTGCAAGAATAAAGGAATGGAACAACATAGAGCCATAAGAACAGATGCTCCAGAATTGTTATTATATGGGGAATGCAAGTAGTTACTAAAACATACATGTCAGGAAAGGTGACAGGAGCTAGAGTCAGGACACAATTGCAGAGTATTGGGCAGAGGACACAGGAAAAGAGAACCAGTGGTGCATGGAAGCTGGGAGCACATAAGATAAGATGCCTTTATTGTCACTGTACAATACAATGAAATGTTGTTTGGAGCAATCCTAGATGCCATGGACAGGGGAACAAGAACTGACATTTAAACTAAAGCATTACACTAGAAAAAAAACAAAACATTGCACTAGACAAAGAGATACACCACCCGCAGCACAACTTCTGATATACATGGAACGGCCTCCGGGGTGCAGGAGCATGGCAGAATACATACAGATACAACTCCAAAATAATTGTAAAATTTGTGGCATATTCAGATGACGATGACCAGCTTGCAAAGGTCAAGAAAACAAAGACTTTTCTTAAGTTAACCACCAGAATCCATAAGACCAGAGATCGGAGCTTCATTCTCCAGAAGATAAGGGTTTATCTCAGTCGCTTACATATGTGGAATCGATTCCATTCTGTTAGCTATTGTGTTCTTGCCATGTCAGATAAATACTTCACCTATTTTACATTCATGAAACTGTTCCTATGTACTTCAAATCAAATGGAAATCCTTCAGAATGCATCCCAATAAGAATTAATAAGAGCAGGGTCTAACCTCGAGGGTCTTGCATAATACCTGCACTTAAGTGCTTTTCGTGTGCATTATGAATACGAAGCGCTGCTCCGGCTCCCGGTCTTCATTGTGTATGTACTTCATGAATCTGATGGCAGTCTAGTGACTTGTGGAACATGTTCTGCCACTGTATAATGTTCAAAACAGATTACTTTAGTAATTTATTGTCATAATGGAAAAGATGGAGTGTGCCACGCATCCATCATGGCATGACTGTGCCGTCTTTACACATAAACGTATTCGCTTCTTATGAGCAAGAACAAAAAAAAGAAAACAAGAAAATTCATATTTTAGGAAATATTTTTCTTGCCTTGGGCTTTTTCTTTTCTAAAAGGATCATGAAATAATACTTTTATGGAGGAGACGGGGCACGATTTATGTTCCACATTGTGTAGATCTCCAACGAGAGGTTGAAGTTACATTTGTGTCCTTTGTGTTCAGCTCTCGGAGGTGACAATTTGATGGATTCAGTTTAAACTCCATCCTCATCATCGCTTGACATAAATATGTGCTGTATATATTTACTTTAAACCCCCCCCCCCCTCCTGAACTCCAGTTGAATGTTCATGAAAGAAAGCTAATTTTCTCACAATATCAGATAAACTGTTTACTATATGGAGGGAAGGAAACAGAAAAGCAGCGCTACATGGTAATAATGTTCAAAAATAATAAAGGGTAAGAAACGTTAAAAGAGAAATCAATATTACAAATTGTGATGGCCAGTTCGCAGTGTTCGCCAGCGAACACATGCGGGCTGCCATCTTAACTCACAAGTCCGGCGATGCACAGGTAAGCCCTTACTTGTGCCAGGAGCTGGTCTGAAATCAAATGCGGTCACCAGGAGCAGGCAGTTCCGAGAACAGCTGCCCGAGGCCTTCATCGGGCTGTTCTCGGAACTGCCTGCTCCCGGTGACCACATTTGTTTGGGACCGGGTCGCGGCACAGGCACAGGTAAGGGTTTACCTGTGCATCGCCGGACTTGTGAGTTAAGATGGTAGCCCGCATGTGTTTGCTGGTGAAAACTGCGAACTGGCCATCACTGATTACAAATACGTAGGAGATGATCCAGCCCCCACAGTTTTTTCCGTCTGCAGGATTTTCTGTGTGTTTCTGAAACAAAAAGTCTGGCAGAAAACACAAGGGTTAATTTCCTCTGATACATTTTCAGTTTAAGGGTGAGGCTTCTGCAGACAGGGCAGAGGTGAGGGCGGCTCCTGCTGCAGCAAGCTGCCTCATAGCCGGGTATTGGATTGTGGGGAGATGGAGGGGGAACATGACTAATCCCCTGAGACTTCTCAAAAGGGTTGCCTCTTCACTTCAGTAAATGGCATTCATCATGTAGAGGAAGTTAATACAAGGCATGTACTAATACATTGTGATTGTCCATATTGCTTCCTTTGCTGGCTAAATTAATTTTTCCATCCCATTATACACTGCTCGTTTCCACAGGTTACAGGGTCAGGAGCTGCTGCGCATGCGTGCCCATGTGCCCTTCCAGTGTCTCAGGCGCCAGAGAGGCCCTTTTTCCTGTAGTGTGCAAGCACGGCCACAGTTGCAGGATTGCAGGGTGGTGTGCAACTAGGCTTGAGCAAGTCAACCTTCGGATCATAGATTGAGGGTACATGCACTGTATCTGTTTTACATGCCTAAATTTTTTCATTACCTTCACCACAACTGTTTATTTTTGTTTGCAAAATGGACAAGAATATGACATGTTCTAAATTTTGCAGAACAGCCACACAGATTTGGACAGCACATGGATGACATCATTTTTTGTGGATCCATAGAAATGAATGAGTCTGTTGGCAATTTTGCAAACAATGCAGACCAGGCGTGGACCAAAAATACTGTCATATGCATGTAGCCTAAGAGAATATTCCAGGAGCAGCAATCTGTGGCTTATTCGCATTAAAATGCCTGTGTCTGCTCTCAGAAGCAGGAGCATGAACTGCCAGATCTTTGGAGGACATTCAGTACTGTGCAAAAGTTTTAGGGTTGCTCAAATCCTTTTGTCTTTTCATGTAATCCCAGACTGACTCCATGATTTTGAGATCAGGGCTCTGTGGGGACATATTCTCACTATCAGGACCCCTTGTTCTTGTTTACATTGAAGATAGTTCCTAACAACATTGGCTGCATGTTTGGGGGTTGCTGTTCTGCTTGAGAATACATTTGGTGTCAAACAGATGCCTCCCAGATGGTATTGCACCGCTAGACAAAGGCTGGTCGGTCACACCAAATGTTGATTGGATTTTTCTTGTTTATTCACTTTGCATTTTGTGAATTGATAAAAGCAAACTATTCTATTCTTCTTCTAGTTTTGAAAACTTTCTTACTTTGCAGCATTTTTCCCATACCTAAAACTTTTGCAGAGCACTGCATTGCATTATTAAAATGAAGCTGTGGCATAGAAATTATTTCAGGGATTTGGAAATTTGGGGGACAGTGAAGTGGTCTTTCTACCTGTTGACCAATGAAGGCATTTATGTTCCTGTGGATTTCTAAGTTTTCTAATTTCCCCCAAAATCCCAAAACACAATCATTAATTGGCTTCCTATGAAACCGATCATAGTTTGTGTATGTGATTAATAAAGGTAGTTTAACTTCTTGGGGCAATCTTTGTGCCATATAACATTACTCACCGATCCTGGGTAAAGCGATGTGTACTGCTCCTATCCCCAACTATGGCTGGCAAAGTCTCTTCTTTTACACATCAGGACACAACTCTCCTACATCTGCTGCATTAAGCCTATAGTTCCGCTTTACCGGGTCACCCACTCTGCTACACTGCTTTTCCATCTCTGCTACATTACTTCTCCAGTTCTGCTATACCTGTCCTCCTGCTCAGCTTATATGTTCCTCAAGGTCTGCTCTTCTGAATAAGTGGCTTAGTAGATCAACTTCAATAGACCAGAACATAACATATAAGCAACAGAAAATAAATTTACATAGAACATTGATCCCTCAGAGGCACAGATCTTCAACCGTCCACCAGGTAAGGTAGCAAATAATAAGTAGTGATAAGCGGGAGGAGCGTTATTCGAATTTGCAGTATTTCACAAATATTTGGGCGAATATTTGTCATATATTCGCGAATTTGAGATAATTTTCTTGATTGCGAAAAATCGGCAATGTAATATTCGCGTAATGCACGCAAAATACAGACGTGGGTCACTTTTGCTACATTTTCAAAGCTGCTAGAAGTTTCCTGAGACTGGAGAAAATGGTTGGCACGGCAGAACATTACAATAACTTTATATGCAGATAGAGTGCTCCAATATATTCACAATTTTGCTAATCGGCACTAATTATGCAAATATTTTGGTGCAATACGTAGAAATTCACATTTTGTATGTATAGACAGCAGAACCTATCACACTACCTAACACACTGCTCTGCAACAGCTACACTATATCAGGATATAACCTACACTGACTATCTGTATTATATATGTAAGCTAATTAACTAACTAAAAACTAACTAAATAATGTAATGAGTGGAAAGCACAGAGCACAGCAATGTCACTTTTCTCTCTCTCAGAATTTTAAAAAACTGTTGAAAATGGCTGCTGGGGAGGTTCTTATATAGTAAGGGGCAGGCAACTTTCCTATTGGTTGCTAGGGATGTTGCTAAGCTCTGACAAATACATTGCCGCCTTCTCATTGGTCCACAATCAAGAAGGGAGGTTACTGATGAAAAAAAAAAAAATCTAGAATATTTGAAATTACGAATATATATCACTATATTTTAAATATTTGCAAATTCTCAAAGTGTCGATATTCGCGATTCGAATATTCGTGCCCAACACTACAAATAAGTAAAAAATCTATTAAAACTAATAAATTTAAACTAAAACATAATTGAATATATAAAAATATCAAATGCTCATGAGATTTTTCTGTATAAACTGTGCCTTGTCATTCTTACTTTGATAAAAAAATAAAAATAAAAAAAAATATATGCTAATTTAATATATGTATATAATATATGCTAATTTAATATATGTATATAGTATAAAAATATTATAGCAACCTATTTTTTTAAATAAGTTCATCAATATTTTTAAGGCTAAGCCTTAATTCTTCAGATTCATCCACATGGGAAAGAAATACTGTAGGTTTTCCATCCAGATTTGCAAATGGAAACACCACAGTGGAATATAGTAGCAGCTAACTGGACGTGAACAAAGCTCAGCCGCACGGGGTACATTTAGCCAGCATGTTGATCTCTACTGTGAATTTTCACTGCATATTTCACCACTTTCAGTGTAAAGGGAAACAATCTGCTGCAAAGTCACATGTTAAACACAAAGCCACAGAATTGTTTGCAGCATATGTTTCTGGTGCATGTAGACAGACCCTTCTTCTGACTAATGAGCTACATAATATGTAAAATGTTTCACAGAAAGCCATAACAATATCCAGTTTTGCTACATTTTGCATCCAGAGGAGACTATCCCTCCCTCACCTCTTCGGCGTAATACATTAATAGCTGTGCAATTGAGTGAAACAGTTAATGTCCTTCTCACCACTTTCCAGCAAGTGACATTTTAAAAGACATGATTTCCAGTGACCTGAATAGGGAATATTGTAGCTGAAGCGAGTTAATTAGAAAACACATTTGTTTAATGAAAAAATAATCCAGGGTTTAATAGATTGGCAGGCAGAGATAATATTGTACACAACACCAACTGTCCAACATCTGATGCTCCTGAGTCCGCCATGCTGCCCGGGCACTTAGACATTATGTTTTGATTTGGCGTGAGTTCACATGCAATGGAAAGTCTGCGGCCCATTCCTGCAATGGGGGCTTTCATACTACAGCATATAGTAGGAACTTGGCTGTGACTAGTGCATTACTAAAGGGATTGTGTGAGAGGAACTCTACCTGAAGACCTGTCTACAAAGTCACTGTCTAGACTTTGGAAACATTGACCTATGAGATTTTTACTTGACCGCTTTGAGGAGAATTTGTCTTAAACCCCTCACCCTGGCTTTACCTACCGTATATTTATTGATTGGATTTCTTGATGTTGGTGATTTACTGTAATATTATACATCTTGTGTCTAATTGCACTTGGATAGAAAAAATAATAATCGTTGGCTGTATCTCCTGCTATAAATAATTTATGGTTCTACACAGATCATGTTTTTCCTTGTGTAGACCATCAAGTTGGCATAGAGGGTGTTAATATTCCTATGGGTCCTCTGGCTCCTCTCTGTTATGGAGGTCCTGTGGCGGACAATGATACTGGAGGTCCTGTGGCTTTTTCTGGTATAGGATCCTGAAACTGTTGTTTTTAGTTCTTGTTAGTGGGGGTCCTACTGCAGTTCAGGAAGTGTGTGGCCCAAGCAGGAACAGATTGATGAAAAAGTGGTATTCTTATCTATCGCTAGGATACAGTATGTCAATGTCTGATAGGTGCCAGTTCCTACCTTTGGGACCTGCTCCTATCTCCAGAATTGGGCTCCCAAAGAGGAACAGAGAGCAGCCACCTATGTGCTGCCACCATTCGTCCACCACTGTGCGAGTTCTGAAAATAGTCGAGAGCTTGCCTTGCTATTTACAGCCAGTCCAGCTAGTGGTGAACGGTGTGGTGTTTGTTCTCTCCATTCACTGCCATTGGATTTCTGAAAATGGGCTAATGTGCTTGGCTATTATGGAATTCCCATAGCAGTTAATGGGGAGCATGCTGGTCATGCACAGTGTGCTCTCCTTCACTTTGCTGGTCCTGTTCTGGATATCGGTGCAGGTCCAATACATGGGACCCTGTGGAACATTGATGGGATATCTAAGTTATATGCCACAAATGTTGAAACAAGCCAACCCCTTTAAGGAATTCTCCTTGGAAATTAGAGGCACAAACAACTTAAATGGTTCCACAAATGGTGCAGGCTTAAGCATAGATCAACAAGAATCAAAAACAGCCCAAACAACCTGCTGGTGGTGGAAAGGGTAGTTGTCCTGATATTGTTCTCAATCAGCACAATGCCTCCCTGATTTATGAAGACTGGTGGCTACAATTGCCTTTTGAGTGCCTCTCTAAGGTCTGCTCAGTCATAGCAATTCCAGTTCCTCACAACACAGAGCTGCTCCACCATATGATGCAGCCTAATGGTAATTGAGCAGCAGCTCCACGTCTTTCAGAGCACAAACTGATATGGCACACCAAGGCAACATTATGTCAATGAGTCACATGTTATAGGTGAGTATGCAGATGACACAGTACATGATCAAAAGTCCAATATGCAATTGCAAAATTTGCAATGACATAGAGGACCAATGAAAGCATAGATAAATTGAGGAAAGAGGGAGAAAAAGATGAAAGGGAGAAAAGGGATTATAGAAAGAAGACAAGATCACATCATCCTTGCATGAACACCAAAAAGAAGTGGAGGCTAGTGGCCACCAAACGGGAAACATTCCTTTGCAAGATAGAGGATTATAAATATAGTCAGTCTACAAATGGCAGGATTCTGTTCCACTGCAATCCTCCTATTACAGATGGTGCTCTTCCTCTCAGGACTCTTCACATTCTGGCTCTGGCAATGACATCCAACAGCAACATTTTTTAGAGCAATGACCCACTCATGCAAAAAGAGGATGAAGAAGAGGAGGTCCTTGGATGCGGAGCATCAACTGTGAAAGCCCAATCACAGGTATAGAACAGTCATAAGTGATTCATATTTATTCACAAACAATCCAGCACAAATTACTATTTTACAGAAGAGACTATCTTACTCTCCTCCCTATTACTATGTCAGACTTAAGGCCCACTTCTCTATGTACTCTAGGTCACGCATCCACTCTTATCCAGCTGTTGAAACTTTTATTAATCTAGTCAAAAGAGATATGACAAATTTAGAAAAGAGTCTGATTCCCACACAAACTCAGCAATATGGACAGACAAGCCATTGCCGCCCTTCTTGATAACAAATAACTTATCGTTAAACCCATGGATAAAGGGGGAGCCCTAGTGGTTTTGGACAGTTCATTATATGTCCAAGAAATAAAATGTCAAGTATGTGACACCAAAATTTACCAAAAACTTGCTCATATCCCCACAATGATATAGCCGATAAAATAAGAGACACTCTAAGATGTCCTCAAATCCCTGGTCATACTAGTATTTTATATTTCACCCAAGGTTCACAAAAGTCTCCATAACCCACCAGGCCACCCCATAATGGCCTCTGCTGATTCTATCCTATCTCCTTTGTCAATACTGTTAGAGAAAATTCTAACACTGCTCATTAAAAAATAAAAAAATACATTATTGGACATAAGAGCATTTTTGCAGACAGTGAGATCTCTAGAGCTGTTACCATCCAATTCCATTTTGGTAACCTGGGATGTTTCCAGTCTATACACCTTCATTCAACATCATCAAGGCATGTTGGTACTTAAAAAAAAAACGACTGGTTTCTGCAGATTTTAATACCAATACAATTTCATTTAGTATGGAGATTCTTGAGGCTCTTATAAAAAATTATTTCATGTTCCATGATGACTTCTACCTACAGAAAAAAGGTACCGCAATGGGGTCCAACGTGGCACCACCCTATGCAAATTGCTCTATGTGTGATTTAATTCTATGTTCATTCAAGTCCTCTATAATTCCCACATACCACATTATAGGATTCAGCACATCAATACTGTATATTCCCCCCCAATCATACACATCAGCGCACTCTATGCTGCCTATGTCATCATGTCCCCGGCATCCCTATTCCTTTTGCATCACATACAGCCGGATGCGTGACTCACATTTTCCTACCCATATACGTCAGCACGTTCCACGCTGCCTACGTCACCATATCTCCCACGCACGAGCCCTGAAAGCACTATTTGTAAGCGTGCTCTCGTCATAGGTCCTCAGCACACAACAGAGTGTCAACTAACATTTCCTAGTTCCTTCCCTCTGAAGCAGCAATATGTAAGCATCTGGCTCTGGATTTCTCTCCTGATATTTTTCCATCATTTTTATATTGTTCTTAACCTTAGATTCAAATGGACATTACCTGGGATTTATTGCTTATATAGAGCCCTGCTGTGGTAACCATTTACTTCTATTATCATCTCACATGTCCCACCAGATTCTACAAAGTATTATTCTAGGTTATGCATGTTTTTACATATATGTAAACTTGTCCAGGCACTGTTTTTGCATAACCTTATACCCAATGTACAAGTTGATGTATCATCACATGTTGGGATCTTTATGCTTGACATTAATCATGGTCTTTTGCCTTATGACTGCACAATTTTCAATCACGTTTCATAATGTATGTTGCAACTTAGATATCTTTATGTACCCTTGATGTCTATCGCCATACGTTGCTGACGCTCAGTTATATAAAACAGCTACTAATTATTTCACTTATTTTGTTACAGTTTGAAAAAAGTCAGATTGACCAAAACGTCACATTTATGTAGCCGCTCTTTAATAAAATCACCTTTGCGTCTCAAACAAGCCAGAGTTCTGGATTTTTGTGAGAGTTCTGTGTGGGACATCCCCAAAAAGTGGATTAACAAAACTGCCACAGACAAAGCAAATACAATGCCTGTCCTGGTGTTCTCCAGCAAGTGCCCACATTGCAGCATCCATCGTCTGTCACAGGAGAACAGGTTGATTCGCAGTATCATCGAGTGGATACTGGCTGCACACAAATGGCACCCATACAAGTTCCAGTTCCTGAATCATCTCAATGAGGACAATCCCAATCTCCATGTTGAATTTGCAGAATGGGTGTAACAGCGATTACAACAGGACCCGCATTTCGCAGAGATGATGATGTTCAGTGATGAAGAAAATTTCTACCTGAACGTGAATAAACACAATCTTTGATACTGGTCCGACACAAATCTGCTATGGTCCAATTCCTCCAAGATGGTTGTAGCACAGAAAGTCGTGGTGTGGTTAGTGGAAGGTGAAGATAGTGGGCCCATTTTCATTGAGGGTGACCTTACTGCTGCCAGGTATCTGCAATTTGTACATGACAAAGTTTTTCCTTGTTACAGTGCAACAAAGATGACACATTCCCTGTGTTCTTCCAGCAGGATGGTTCCCCACCCACAGCAATTTCCATGGAAGTGAATTGGTATTGTGGCCCCTGCTCCAGTCGGATCTAATACCCTTTGGACTTCCATCTGTGGGGTGACGTCAAGTCCAGGGTTTAAGCAGTGAAAATCCAGAGGGTGGCACACTTGCAACAGCGGATCCTGGATGCCTTTGCAAGCATTTCTGCTGAGAGGTTGCTCTATGTGCATTTTGAATGAGACAAGAGGATCATCTGACGATTCGAAACAATGGGGAGCACATGGAGCATGGCAGGAACAAAGGTATAATTTGGATTATTCATCAAATTCTCCGTCAGAGACATGTGTCACATGCACTTCTTCACATTTGAAAATATGGACTTTGTTCCAAGATGGCTGCTTTCAAAATGCCAACCATGTTGGACACTGCCCCTCTCAGATTTGCCCTTTTCCCCTTACCAACATGCTACACACAGGGTGATGGTCCCAACCACTGTATTCTATGTGTAACCTGTGATGCATAGGATTTTATCAACAGCAAATACAAAGACAAAAACCCAGTAGTCCAAACTCATTGGAGGAGTGCTACTCTATTCCTTACGCAATGAGTGAGGGTCCAGCAGACATTACTGGGGGTGATGCATCTGTTGCTGTTATTATCTGTAGAAGTTCTGAGGTCGTTGCTGATACAGGCGCTTCTTGGCATCCGAGGAAATGTTCCAGAAATATGAAAGCTAATTTTGCACATTCTCTTTAAAATGTATCCTAACACGATTGCTGCTACTGTTCAATGCTGTACATTAGAATGGTAATAAAGATCCCATCATAACAGATATTAAACTCTAATACTGATGGTTACAACCGTACAGTAGACTCCTGAGGTGCAATCTCACCTTCCCTGCTAATTACTAATACACACATAATAATGTTTTTTTCTTTCTTTCTTTTTCACCCCTCATGGCCTGATATATTCTGCAATGGGAAAACAGACATTTAGTAGAACAATTCTTGAAAACAGTGTTTAATTAGTATGGTTGTTACTGGCAACAATGTATCAGAATGGGCTTTAATTAATAGGTATAAAGAGGTTTGAGAATGATTCCAGCTCTGCAATGCTCTCGCTAATCTACACTGGCTGCAAACTTATTGATGCAGAAGGAATGAATGGAAAATGAATTGCATGACCTGATGGGGCAGGTAAAAGTTATTTCTTCACTGGTACAGTTGTTTAATGCTTGTTACTATTAAAGGGAATCTGTCACCAGTGACCTCCTTATCTAACAGTTTATATAGACACATAGCTATGATTCACCTGATTAAAATGCGGTTTTTCTTTTGTTGATCCGAAGCTCTGTTCCTGAGTTTTGATGCCTTTTTCTTAATATGCAAGTTAGCCCTTTGGTGCAATGATGGATTCATCATTGCTCTTGTTACACCCAAGTAGTGTTGATCACGAATATTCGAATTTCGAATTTTTATCGCGAATATAGGTACTTCAAAAATTCTCGAATATTTAGAATATAGTTATATATATTCGTAATTTCGAATATTCAAATATTTTTCCCATCTTGCATTATAACGCTACCTCTATCACATCTAGCATGGGCAGCCTCCCAACAAGATCAACAACACTCTCTGCTGCTGTGGGAGGTTACAAATTTTGATATGTTCTTCTCAGTCTCTTGACTTACACATCTTTCAAGTCCTCTCCTCATTACAATGTCCCTGCCACATCATATGTAAGCAGCTCTGTCCTTACTAATTGTAGCAGGACAATACAGGTCCCTGCCTCCCCTTGCCCCAAGATCTGTACACTTCTCCTGAAATACTCTGTGTTTCAGGGATATATGATTATAGTCATTTCTGACCTTTTATAAGTTGAAGCACAAGGACTGATTGAACAATGGAAACACTAATGTACAGTTACTTCTCTACATGGAGTCTTCAGTGAAGGACACATTTTCGGATGTTGCTTTTTACCATTCGTAACATTGTATAACTTTAGAATGAGAGTTTCTAGATGCTTTACAGAATCACATTTTAAACAAATACAAAGATGATCCATATAAATGCTATTGTACTGCATGAAGAAAAAAGACAGAACAGATTGTGGTGTAAGAACAATGGGAAATGTTTAAGGAATCTTGCAATGTTTTACCTGAAATGACCATCATAAGAAAAAAATACAGTTTATTCTCTCTGCAAATTATAATCTATTGCTGAAATAAAGAAGTTAATAATTGTGTTGCTGTGGATTCTAGGATACGGGAATAAATTAGGTTAAACAGTGAAGAGAAAATTAATAACATTTGGTATGAAATTCGTTTCCGTCTCCTATTGTTATCGATCACATTCCCCCACCTACATACACTACTGACCTTTTTTTCTCAGACCTCTTTCAGTCTTTCTCTCTAGTGGTCACTTGTCATCTAACTAAAATCTTCCACCTCCCTCCCATTTCTGGAATCCTCCCTTCCTCTTTCAAACATTGGGTTAAAAACCCATTACTAAAGAAAACCATCTCTTGACCCATCCTGCATAGCTAACTACAGACTAGTTCGTAATCTCCCATCTCTAAACTCCTGGAGCACTTGGTTTATTCTCCCCTCATCCGATACATCTCTATTAACTCTCTCCTTGATCCATTACAATCTCATGACACCACTCATAACTCTATTGAAACTCCCCTCACCAAAGTGACAAATGACTTCCTGACAGCCAAATGCAATGGTGACTACTCTCTGCTCATCCTTCTGGAACTCTCTGAAACATTTGGCACTGTAGACCACCATCTCCTACTCACCATGGTCCAATCTATTGGCCTTATGGACATTGTTTTCCTCCTATTCTGGTTGCGCGTTCAGTGTGTTATTTGCTCTACTTCCCCTCCTCTCCTTTTTGCTGTTGGGGTTTCCTACGGTTTAGTCCTAAGTCTTCTACTCTTTCTATCTACACAACACCTTTTAGACAGACTAGATTTGGTGTTCAGTACCATCACTACGCTGATTACACCAACTATATACTTCATCCCCTGCCATACTACAGTGATTGTCCACTATCTCTAACATCGTGTCCTCCAGTATCTATATGTTGTCTCTAACTTCAGATCCTTTTTCCACCTGAAACTCCATCTACTAACCTACCTAAACCTGATATCTTCATCTCAATGTGTGGAACTGCCATATTGGCTAGGCAGCGAGCCTGCTGTCTGTTATCTTTGCCACTGATCTTTCCTTTTCCCCCTATATTCACTCGCTTGCCAACTCATGCCGTCTACACTTCCCTTTTGTACTGTGGAAAAAACAAAAACTCTCATTTTTGCCCTGATCCATTCCCGCCTCTATTACTGTAACGCATTATTAAAGTGGTTGTCCGTTATTTTAATATTGATTAACTATCCTCAGGATAGGTCATCAATATCAGATCCAGTGTTGGACTGGGGTGCCTAGGGCCCACCAGTAAAATTTATTTTAGGGGCCCATAGTACAGATACATTCAAGTATCACCTGCTCACACAGCAGCAAGATGCTACCAGATGATTGACTATGGGGGTCCTTGCAGAAACTTTAAGAAGGTACAGTCATGTGAAAAAATTAGGACACCCTTTGAAAGCATGTGGTTTTTTGTAACATTTTTAATAAAAGGTTATTTCATCTCCGTTTCAACAATACAGAGAGATTAAAGTAATCCGACTAAACAAAGAAAACTGAAGAAAAGTATTTTCAAGATCTTCTGTAAATGTCATTCTACAAAAATGCCTATTCTAACTGAGGAAAAAGATAGGACACCCTTGCCCCTAATAGCGAGTGTTACCTCCTTTGGCTGAAATAACTGCAGTGAGACGGTTCTTGTAGCCATCTACCAGTCTTCGACATCGGTCTGAGGAAATTTTACCCCACTCCTCAATGCAGAACTTTTTCAGCTGTGAGATGTTTGAGGGGTTTCTTGCACGTACAGCCCTTTTCAAGTCACCCCACAGCATCTCAATGGGATTCAAATCTGGACTTTGACTTGGCCATTCCAGGACTCTCCATTTCTTCTTTTTCAGCCAATCTTTGGTTGATTTACTAGTATGTTTTGGGTCATTGTCATGTTGCATGGTCCTGTTCCGCTTCAGCTTTAATTTTCTAACTGATGGTCTCACATGTTCTTCAAGCACCTTCTGATACACAGTAGAATTCATCGTGGATTCTATGATGGTGAGCTGACCAGGTCCTGCTGCAGCAAAGCAGCCCCAAACCATGACACTTCCACCTCCATGCTTCACAGTTGGTATGAGGTTCTTTTCTTGGAATGCTGTGTTTGGTTTACGCCAAACATGTCCTCTGCTGTTGTGTCCAAATAATTCAATTTTGGACTCATCTGTCCAAAGAACATTATTCCAGAAGTCCTGGTCTTTGTCAACTTTATCTCTGGCAAATGTCAGTTTGGCCTCGATGTTTCTCTTGGAAAGCAAATGTTTCCTCCTTGCACACCTCCCATGCAAGTTAAACTTGTACAGTCTCTTTCTGATTGTAGAGGCATGTACTTCTACATCAACAGTAGCCAGAGCCTGCTGTAGTTCTCGAGATGACACTTTAGGGTTTTTGGAGACCTCTTTTAGCATCTTGCGGTCTGCTCTTGGGGTGAACTTGCTGGGGCGACCAGTCCTGGGCATGTTGGCAGTTGTTTTGAAAGCCCTCCACTTGTAGACTATCTTCCGGACAGTGGAATGGCTGATTTCAAAATCTTTTGAGATCTTTTTAAATCCCTTCCCAGACTCATAGGCTGCTACAATCTTTTTTCTGAAGTCCTCTGACAGCTCTTTTGCTCTCACCATGGTGCTCACTCTCACTTCAACAGTCAGGAGCACACCAAACTAAATGTCTGAGGTTTAAATAGGGCAAGCCTCATTCAACATGCAGAGTAACGATCTACTAATTATGTGCACCTGGTGTGATATACCTGTGTGAGATCTGAGCCAATTTAAGAGGGAATACATGTGAGGGTGTCCTATCTTTTTCCTCAGTTAGAATAGGCATTTTTGTAGAATGACATTTACAGAAGATCTTGAAAAGACTTTTCTTCAGTTTTCTTTGTTTAGTTGGATTACTTTAATCTCTCTGTATTGTTGAAACGGAGATGAAATAACCTTTTATTAAAAATGTTACAAAAAACCACATGCTTTCAAAGGGTGTCCTAATTTTTTCACATGACTGTAGGTCCTGGGGAGAGATGATTGACTATGGGGGTCCTTGCAGAAACTTTAAAAAGGTAGGTCCTGGGGAGAAGAGGACACTTGCAGCTTTCCTGTATACCTAAAAGTCATCTCAGCTCCGGTCACTTCTTCTGTTGTTCTGTTCTCTGTCCAGTCATCTCAGCTCTGGTCACATCTATAATAATAAACTGGGGAGTTTCTTTAATAATCTATCAAGGTTTTATATGAACATAGGCTGGTTGAGGTGCGGTACATTGAATATATGTATGTAGTGCAGTAAGCCTTGCTTGATTGGTGTTCTGTTCCATGTAGAGTTTAATACCTCTTTCTGTTTGTGTGCACCTGCGGGTGCTTTGGGCTACTGAGCTCAGCTATATGCTCTGTCTGTGTATCCCGCCCCTTGGCTGAGCATCAGCTGCTGTATCTGCTTCTGTTGCTCTGTTCTCTGTCCAGTCAATGCCAGTCTGTATCTCTGTTCTGTGTCTGTTGTCATGCCTGACCTTACCCTGTCTGAGTTCATGCCGTCTGTCTGTGCTCCCTGTTTGTGTGGTCTCAGTTTAGTTCTGTTCATGTTTTGTCATTTAGTCTGGTGGTTTTGCTCTTGTTCCAGTCTGAATGTTGTGGTGTTTCAGAGACCTGTGTTCTAGTCTTAGTTTCTGTTCAGATTGTACCTGTAGTTTTGCACGTTTCCTGTTCCTGCCTGTGTTCCTGAGTCCTAGGGTCAGCTGTCAAGTACACTGGAACCATCCCAGGAGGTAGCGATCTGGTCATTAATAGTGTTGAGCAAACCCGAACTGTAAAATGCGGGTCTGTACCGAACTTTGCGAGATCGGGTACCCCAACCTGAACTTTGCCGGAAAAGTTTGGGTTCGAGTTCGGTGTTCGGGCATTTAATAAAGCTTTTGAAAGCCTGTATGGACAGCCAATCAGCAAGCTTTTAAGCTGTGGGCACTTAGAAGCCATCACAGCCATGCCTAGTAATGACATGGCTGTGATTGCCCGGTGCATCATGTGACCCAGCCTCTATACAAGCTGGATCACGTGTAGCATGTCCACACTGTCCCATGGAGGCATTCAGCTGTCCATCCCCCACACACTGGAGAGAAGGAGAAAGTACCCCCCTACCCACCCGCGATCCCAGGCTCTGAATGCCAGCATTTTAAAATTTCTGGCCTTTGAAATACTGTCATTCCATCTGGTGGAGACAGAGACTTTTAAAAACTTGATGGCGGTGGCTGTCCAACAGTACGTGGTTCCCAGCCACCACAACTTTTCCAGGCGAACCATCCCTGCCCTGCACAACCAAGTAACATGTAACCTAATATATGTGGGATGGACCATACAGAACCTATGGAATAGAGTCAATAAGCATAGGTCGAATATAAGAAAACAATTTTTAAAACATAGACACACCACAAACTACCATGGAGGGAGCCCTAAGGGTTTAAGGATTACTCCCATAGAGCAAATTACGACCCACCAAAGAAATGATATCCAGTACATCAGGAGAAGAGAGATGTACTGGATTTTCAAACTGAAGAGTCTAAACCCATATGGCCTTAACGAGGCCTTTGAAATTAATCTCTAGACTGCATACGCTCATAAATGCACATATCAGGTCACGAATAGCAAATAGTCTGGTTATTCAAGTCTAGTCATCAATACATCAGAGTAGAAGTTTTCTTGTTTTCATTTTTTTTTTTTTTTGTAATTTTTTTAGCCTCTTTATTATTTTTAGGTTATTCCTCTTCGGATTGTTGTTTTAGCCCTTTCATCATTTATTGGCTACTCCTTTTTACTATTTATATGCCATTTTTATTCCAATAGAATAAATATGCACCCCTACATCTTGCAAGTGTCTATAGTTGCCATGGTAATACAACCTGAGCTTAGACACTTCACCATAGCTCCTCCCATATCCCCTTCCCCTTCTCCTACCATTAAATTAGAAACATCACATGACGACACCATGATAGGACAGGAATTCTCCTACATCACGGGCCTTCCCTAAGCCCGTCCCACTCACTCTACCATTCTCCTGGCTGAATTACCTCCGATCCTTTGCATAACAACGGTCACGTGTCCCAACATAAGACACATGACCCGACGATGCAATCACATGATTAAGGTCCTTTGCCTACTACAAAGGTCCTATAGAATATACAATAAAAGACCCGAAAATCAATATTTTAGTATAAAAAGACATGAGAATAAGTTTATTTGGATTGATTTTTAATAAAACCTTGACATCAGTATGTATAAAAATGCTTTTAATCAAGAGAGTGTATTTAAAATTTTCATGCATTGTCAATGATGAAAAAAAACTGTGGGCGGATCCTGAATGCTAACGCCACCCCCAGATGTGTTTTTTTTTTTTACTATATTTTTTTACTATATATATTTTTTTACTATATATATATGACCCTATGTACTCAGACCAATGAGTGGTTGATGCCGCTGAGCCTCAAGCCTGGTGCATGTGCTGAATTTGGTGGTACAGAGGTTCCTGAAAAATTATCCCGATATGTCAGAGCTGCTGCATAAAGTGCGGGCCGTCTGTCCACAATTTTGGCGTTCTCACCCTGCTGCTGCTCGCCTGTCTGCGCTACAGCATAACTTCAGCTTTCCCGCTCACTGCCTCATATGCGACGTACCCACAAGGTGGAACTCCACCTTGTACATGCTGGAGAGACTGTGCGAGCAGCAGCAGGCGATAGTGGAGTTTAAGCTGCAGCACACATGGGTGAGTTGCTCTGCGGAACAGCACCACTTCACCACCAATGAGTGGGCCCCCATGCAGGATGTGTGTTGCGCTGTTTTGAGAACTCCACCAACATGTCCATTGCCGATGATGCAGTCCTTAGCGTTACTATCCCACTTCTGTGTCTCCTTGAAAAAAAACACTTCGGGCGATGATGGAAGAGGATGTGACACAGGAGGAAGAGGAATCATTTCCACGGTTATCAGGCCAGTCATTCACAAGTGGCTCGGAGGGTGGGTCCCTGTACCAACAGAGGCTAGGTACACAACTGTCCAGCCATGACACAGTTCTGCAGGATGAGGCGGATGATGATGATGAGGAACTGTGTTTACAGCAGGGTTGCACCCAAAGCAGCTCATGGGGATCACTGGAGCGTGGCTGGGGGATACAGAGGACACAGACAATACACCTCCCACAGAGGACAGCTTGTTGTTTCCTCTGAGCAACCTGGCATACATGAGCGACTACATGTTGGAGTGCCTGCGTAATAACCGCCATGTTGCCCACATTGTAACCAGTGCTGATTACTGGGTGGCCATCCTACTAGATCCCCGCTACAAGGACAACTTGCTGTCCTTAATTCCGTTACTGGAGCATAATTGGAAGGTGCGCGAGTACAAGAGCACGCTGGTAGGCATGCTGCTGATGACATTCACACCTGACAGTGAGGGCTCAGTGGAAGCACAAGGCAAAGGCAGAGGAGCAGGAGGAAGAAGTCGCCAACGCAGCTGGGACACCGCCAGCACCTCAGAAGGAAGTGTTAGCACGGCCAAAATGTTTAAAAGCTTTGTCAGCACGCCACAACAACCAGCACCACCAGCTGATACGGAATGCCTTAGCAGGAGGCCGCATTTTAGCACCATGGTGGAACAGTACGTGTGCAGATGCCTACAAGTACTGACTGATGGGGCTGCCTCATTCAACTTCTGGGTCTCCAAATTGGGCACATAGCATGAGCTTGCCCTTTACGCCTTGGAGGTGCTGGCCTGCCCTGTGCCAAGTGTATTGTCCGAACGTGTGTTTACCACAGCAGGGGGGGGGGGTAATCACAAACGAGCACATCCGCCTGTCCACAGCCAACGTGGACAAGCTTACGTTCATTAAAATGAACCAGGCATGGATCCCACAGGACTTATCCGTACCTTGTGATGAGTAGACAAGTATACCGGCCGCAGCCGAGTAAGGGGGCGTGGCAGCAGGGGTCGCAGCCATCTAAAGGTCGTGTCTTGACCAGCATCCCAGCGGTTCTTGAATGGTTGACTCAGTGATTCACTTAGTCCCAAGTGACATCAGACACCCGAGCCAAAAGTTGGTGGGTTCCTCTGACATGATGCTTAGTTGGCATGGCTCAGGAGCAGGCCCTGTGCACCCACCTGTGCTGAACCTTCCTCTGTCATTTTCAGTTCCCTCACTGCGAGAAGCATTATATGCCATAGGCTTGGCTCCACTTTTAAGCGAGGAAAAGCTACTAGAGGAGAGTCAGCAGCTACTGCCTAGCCAAGATCTGGAGGAGACAGCTGTCGCTTCTCCCTCTAGGCGGGCAAGTAGTGGTGAGGAGAGTGGAGTGCGAGCTAGTGCTGCAAGCAGTCAGGCTCCTGACCTAGAGACGGTTAAGGAGGACATCAGTGACCTGCAGACAGTACTCGATGATGATTTAGCTGATTGCACTTGGGAGCTGGGTGATGAAGGGGCTTCATCAATATCGTGAGAAGAGGGTGGCAGCTTGACCATGAGCCAGCGGCAGAACCAGCAA
This sequence comes from Bufo gargarizans, assembly GCF_014858855.1. Lineage (NCBI taxonomy): Eukaryota > Metazoa > Chordata > Amphibia > Anura > Bufonidae > Bufo > Bufo gargarizans. Next base: position 55,221,638 of record NC_058088.1, read on the forward strand.
GTCGCTAGCATGGGCGGGACTCAACAGGGTGGCAGCAGTAGAAGGATGGTAGCCAAATGTGCCTGGGGTAGACCACCCGCTTCGAGGGAGCCTACCTGCCCGGGAAGTAGCGGTGCCGGGGTCCATAGAGGCAGCGGCGGTAGCAGTCAGTCAGTGCGTAGTGTTGGCGGTAAAATCACCTACTCGGCGGTGTGGCAGTGAATGTGGCCATATGTAGAATCTGTGGGCAGGAGGTGAAACATGGCCAGTGTGCCAATGTTGGCACTACGGCCCTGCATCAACATATGCAGCGTCGCCATAAAGTGGCCTGGGAGAACCATGGCTCCGATGTGGTGGTCCAGCCTGCCACAGCAACCTCTGCATCAATCAGTGGCACGCACCCGGTTTCAGGCAGTCAAGGCTCCACCAATTCAGTCAAAGAGAGCTGTCTGTCCTTCCCATCATCTGCTGGTCCTGATGCTCCTGCTCCTCCTCATCACTCATTTAGTCAGCAATCAATCACCAAAGTGATTGCCAAGAGACAACAGTATGAGTGCACTCATCCAATGGCGTAGAAGCTGAACCTGCTCCTGGCCAAGTTGCCGATGCTGCAGTCCTTCCCTTTCCAAGTGGTGGACTCTGCACCTTTAAGAGACCGGATTTTGCCAAAAAGGCAGTACCAGTCCTGAACATGCATGTAGAACAGAAGGTGGGCCAGTCCTTGAGCCTGTCGGTGTCTGCCAAAGTGCACCGCAGCGCCGACGTGTGGAGCCTTAACTATGGTCAGGGACAATACATGTCCTTTACAGCCCACTGGGTGAATGTGGTTCCTGCACAGCTACACCAGAAACTTGGCCAGATGAAGCCACTTCCGCCTCCATGTTGCCTCCTCATCCTCCACCGTGTCCTCAACCACCACTGCAGGGACAATTTACAGTGCCCCTCCAGCATACTACATGTGCAGGACGCAGTGGTGTCACGCTGTTCTGCACCTCGTTTTCCTTGGTCAAACGGAATCACACAGGGAAGTAACTGCTCCACATCCTTCAGCAAGAAATCGAATCCTGGCTCTCTAATCGACAACTGAATATCGCAACCATGATGACCAACAACGGAAAGAACATTGTGTTGGCGCTGCTTCAAGGAGGGCTGAGCCATGCACCCTGCATGGCACACTTGTTTAATCTGGTTGAAGTCTTCCACCCATTTCCAAGACATCCTAAAAATGCCAGGAAACTTTGCATGCAATTCAGCCATCCTCCTTGAGCTGCAGCGGCAGAACAGCATCCCCAAAATAGGCTGATATGTGATGTTTTCACCCATCGGAATACCACCCTCCATATGTTGGACCGACTGTATGAACAGGGAAAGGCCATAAATAATTTCCTGATGATCCAAGCGGACAGGAGTACTCCCTTATGCAACTTCAATGTTAGCCAAAGGCAGCTCATGCGTGACACCTGCCATTTGTTCAGGCCCTTTGAGGAGGCCACGTTATTTGTCAGTCACCAGGACTACGGGATGAACGATGTCATTCCACTGCTTCATGTCCTGGAACAGATGCTGGTAAATCTGGCTGGTCAGGGGACTGGAGACGTGGCACCTAGATCTCACGGCCACATGAGCCCTGTGGGGGCTGAACTAGAGTAAGAGCAGAAGGACATTGGAGCATAAGCAATGTGTAGCAAAATGGGTGGCTTTTCTACACAGGTGACAGGAGAGGCAGAGCAGGAGAAGCCAGAGGAGCAAAAGGGAGATGAGGAAGATGAGGCAGAGGACCCACACACACTGTGGCAGTATGCAGTGTAAATGTTGTCAGGGAGTCACTCCAAGTCACTTGTGCAAATGGCCCGCTGTATGCTCACTTGCTTGGGTAGTGACAGCCGAATTGGCACATTTCGGCAGAGGGATGACTTCTGGCTCTCCACATTGTTGGACCCTAGCTACCTGTACAAAATGGGGGACTTTTTTACACCCACTGAGAGGGAGAACAAAGTGAACTACTATAGAGACATCCTATGTAGTCAGTTGGCCGCTGCCTATCTGCGCAATCGTCCATCCTCTCGCAGGTCTGACTGGGGGGCCCTCTGCATTCGCATTCCACTGCCATGGCTGATGGGGAGGGGTAGGGTGGCAGGAGCAGTACCAGCTCCATCAGCAGCAGCCTGAGTCTAGAGTCGCTGATGAGCAGCTTTCTTCACCCGCATAGTGAAGAAACTACTCACCAGCAGCAGCATCTAGACCCGGTGCAGAACCTGAACCAGCGGGTGGTGTCATACTTAGACAGCATCCTGCCAGCAGTCATTGAAGATCCGTTGGACTACTGGGAAGTCAAACTGTTTTTTTGGCCGCAACTGGCCGAGTTTGCCCTAGAAAAGCTGTCCTGCCTGGCCAGAAGTGGCATCAGAGCGGGTGTTTAGTACGGCGGGGGCCATAGTTACCCCAAGAAGAACTTACCTGTCCACCCAAAATGTGGAGAGCCTGAGAGACTGACCTTTGTCAAGATGATTTAGGTGTGGATCAGCCAGGATTTCCACCACCAATTCCTTATGCATCAGACAAGATCATCCATGGTGCCACACCAACACTTTGACAAAAGTGACCGGTTTCTTCTGGCTACCTGTCTCAGCAACTATTCTGATGCTGCCACCCGCCTGATGCCACACATCTGATTCCAAGTACTCCTTATTTTACCCACCATTTTCAGTGGGTACTGGTATTGCCACCCACCTCCACACTATGTCACCTTGCCACTCTGTGGCATCCTGGTGCTGCTGCTACCTCTACATTGTCACCTTGAAAATCTGTGGTCTCCTGATGCTGCTTCAACCTCCACACTATGTCACCTTGACACTTTGTGGCCTCCTGATGCCACCTCCACCTTCACACTATGTCACCTTGCCACTCTGTGGCCTCCTGATGCTGCTGCCACCTCCACATTATGTCACCTTGCCACTCTGTGGTATTCTGATGCTGCTGCCACCTCCACACTCTGTCATTGTGCAACTCTGTGGCCTCTTGATGCTGCCGCCGCCTCCAGACTCTGTCATTGTGCCACTCTGTGGTCTCCTCATGTTACTTCATTCTAACCACTATGTCATAGGGCCACTCTGTGGACTTCTCATGCTGTTCCCACCCTCCCCACTACATGACTGGGCCACTATTTTGCCTTTTTGGCTTGCCTGACGTCATCATTAATTTGACCCTTCTTCTGATCTGTCAGAAGGAAGGAAAAATTAGACACACAATGGATCCTGGCTGTGTAGCAGCTCTAAGGCCTGTATTGTCCCATCAGAATTGGCTTATGATTTAGTAGCCAAAAGCAAGAGTGGGTACAAAACACAGAAGACATGCAAATATTCTATTCACGTGTCATCTCTGTTTTGGATCCACTCCTGTTGTTTTTGGCATTAGCAATATTGATGGATTACTGACAAAATGCTGACCGAGTGAAGGCAGATGCTCCACAGACAGGATCCGTTTTTTGTGGGTTATTGTTCTGACGGATCAGAGGAAGAGCAAAATGCACTCATCTCTAGTAAGAACGTTGCTTTTGACATACGTATATGTCACATGAGCAATCTCATTTGCATATGAATACATGCTCTATGACATTATTGCCACATGAACCTTACTCCTTTTTTACATGCACATTTTTTTTTTTTACTTTCCTTGTAAAGATACTGGCACATGCATTGTATTGTTTTGTTATATATGGTTTTTCTTCATTTACATTAGTTATATAATCCACTTGAGCCTCTGCTGACTTTTGACCCTAAATAACTTTATTTAAAGGGGTTGTCCACTTTTTGGTTACTGATGACTAGTGTGTTTGTAAGATGACTATAATGGAGGTGCCATATAGTCATCCTACAGAGACATTGGTCAACAGTAGCCAGAAAGTGGACAACCCTTTTAACAATGTTATGTAGCAGACAGAACTTTCTGTATCCACTCAAAGTAATTTAGTTCTAGTGGGATGGAGAAGCAACTTCAGTGAGTTAGATTCTAGAAGTTTCTATGATATGTTTTTTTTTCTGGTTAGTTTCTGGCAAACAAAAAACTTCCATGCATGGGAGATTTTTCTCTCCATAGTAATGGACGTTGTGCTTGCCATTTCCCACTGATGATTATCTTTCTGCTGATTTTATCATTTGCAGGTAATTGTACGTCCCCCTATGAATATTTAAAGAACAGGTGAACTTCAATTTTTATCCTCCCCATGGTAAAATTATCAAGTAAGTTCTCATCTAATTATTTTTGCTTTCCTCATTACTTCCGAACCTTGTCACATTCCATTTAGCAAACACAAAATAGCTCAGAATGAGACTTATCACAGGAGCTTTTGTGCTAATAATCTGCAGAGAAGAAAATCTTTAGATGGATGTCATCCAAGCTGAAAATGAATTTCTGTGAAAACAAATCAAATCATTGACTTGTTATTTGTCTCGATTTCTATTCATCTTAGTTTTCAATTCTATTCTCTGCCTTGTTAATTGATTCAGATGTCCATAAATGGACACACAGCTGAGCTTCACCAAGGTGATGACCATATCTACTCAGGTGCATGCTATATCAATATGAACATGTAGGTATGCAGAATATTATGATCCCAAATGTATCCTGGGTAGGGATGAGCGGACCCTTGGATGTTTGGGTTCGCTGGGTTCGGCTGAACTATGGGTCAAAGTTCAGGTTTCGGGACCCGAACTTGACCTGAAGTCGAACCCGAAACCCATTGAAGTCAATGGGAACCCGAACTTTGGTGCACTAAAATGGCTGTAAAATAGTCATAGTAAGGGCTAGAGGACTACAAAAGGAAGCAACATGGGGGTAAGAGCAGGACAATTGCCCTGCAAACAAATGTGGATATGGAAATGACTTAAAATAACATAGAATATAAAAAAATTAAAATATAATAATATTGAACTAGGAGGCGGAGGTCAAAGAGGAGTAGACATGGCAGTGTAGGTGGAAGCCGCGGTGGAGGAGGAGATTGCCAAGACAGTTTTTCTTTTTCTTTTTCTTTCTTTATTTTTTAGAAATTTGGGAAGGTCCCAAAACATTGGGAAATGGAAAAGAGAATTCAAAGAGAAAGTTCGCTGGAGTAGAACAATGGCTGGGTGCGGCCAGTAAACTTGTCTACTCAGCACAAGGTACGGACAAGTCCTGTGGGATCCATGCCTGGTTTATTTTAATGAACGTAAGCTTGTCCACGTTGGCTATGGACAGATGGATGCGCTTGTCTGTGATTACACCCCCTGCCGTGCTAAACACACGTTCGGACAATAGACTGGCCGCGGGGCCAGTACCTCCAAGGTGTAAAGGGCACGCTCAGGCCATGTGTCCAATTTGGATACCTAGAAGTTGAATAGGGCAGACCCATTAGTCAGTACGTGTAGGTATGTGCGCACGTACTGTTCCACCATATTGCTGAAATACTGCCTCCTGCTAAGACGTTCCAGGGGCAATATTCAAATTAGCGATATTTTGCAAATATTTGGGTGGATATTCATCATATATTCGAAAACTCAAGAATTTGCGATTATTTTCTTGATTGCGAAAATTGTTAATGTAATATGCGCGCACAATACAGGCGCGGGTAACTGTTGCTAAATTTTTCAAGCTGCTAGAAGTTTCCTGAGCCTGGAGAAAATGGTTGGCAAACGGAACATTACAATAGCTTTATATGCAGATAGAGTGCTCCAATATATTTGCGATTGTGCAAATCGGCAATTAATGATGCGCATATTTTTGCGCAATACGTGCAACTTTATATTTTAGCAGGACTGACTACTTATTAGTGACTGGTGCACTAAGTATTGTTGTGAACTTGTGACATCACAGCACTATTTATGTATGGACAGCAGAACCTATCAGCTACACCAGTGTTCCCCAACTCCAGTTCTCAGGGCCCACCTACCCGTCAAGATTTGAGAATATCCCACAGAATGAATGCCTGAGGTAAGTCGTGATGCGTCAACACTAATTGTATCACCTGCTCAATACGAAGGAAATCCTGAAAATATGACCTGAAGAAGGGCCCGAGTGCTGGAGATGGGGAACACCAAGCTACACTATGTCACTATCTAACCTACACTGACTATCTCCTACTAACTATCTGTATTATATATAGGAACTAACTAACTATCTAATGCAATTAAACAGTAACAAAAAATGCACCAAAATGATACGCAACTGACAATACTAGCTAATTCCTCAGGCCGATGTTAAAAGCAATATCTTCCAGTCAGAAACATATCGGAGCCCCTCATGCACCACGTCACGGTGTCTCAGCACGCATGGGGTCCTACCATTCAATTGCCCGTGGTGTGTAAACAGGGTCCGAACAGTGAATTGTGTATGTATATTTTTTCATCTGCACAATGTATCATTTTGTGTAAGATGTTCTTGTGGTGCATGCGGTCCGCACCGGCATCCTCCATTGTACACATTTTTTGCTGGGGATTGCCGTTGTCTGCGGACCGCATGCGGAGGAATTACTCCCCCGGTTATAGACGCGCTACAGTGTGTGGGTTTGAAACATTTTCACCCGTTTAGGCAATTTTTTTAAGTGAATTAAACAGTAAAGCACAGAGCACAGCAATGACACTGCTCTCTCTCTCAGAACTCCATAAAACTACAGACTATGGCTGCTGGAGAGGTTCTTATATAGTAAGGGGTGGGCAACTTTCCTATAGTGATGAGCGGCAGGGGCAATATTCGAATTTGTGATATTTCACGAATATTTGGGCGAATATTTGAGAATTCGCTAATTTGTGATCTCCAGGCATTATTTTCTTGATTGCGAAAATTTTTGCATAAAAATTTGCATGAACTAGTATTAAATTTTTTTGGGAATATTCGTGATTACGAATATATTTTGCAATATTCTAAATATTTGCGAATTCTCGAAGTGCCGATATTCGCAATTAAAATTCGCAATTCGAATATTCGTGATCAACACTACTTTCCTATTGGTTGCTAGGGATGTTGCTAAGCTCAGACAAAGATATTGTAGCCTTCTTATTGGCCCACAAGCAAGAAGGGAGGTTACTGATGAAAAAAAAAATCCAGAATATTTGCGAATACGAATATATAGCCCTATATTCTAAATCTTCACAAATTCTCAAAGTGCCGATATTCGCGATTCAAATATTTACGCACAACATTAGTGGGCAACTCGGTGGTCATTGTGCAGTCACTGCAGCATGTAGTCTCTCATGTGTGCCACGCTGCCAAGAGGAAACGACAAGCTGTCCTCTGTGGGAGGTGTATCGTCTGTGTCCTCTGTATCCCCCCAGCCATGCTCCAGTGATGCCCATGAGCTGCTTTGGGTGCTACCCTGCTGTGAACACGGTTCCTCCTCATCATCATCATCCTCCTCCTCCTCATCATCCTCCAGATCTGTGGCCTGGCTGGACAGTTGTGTACCTGGCCTCTGTTGGTGCAGGAAACCACCCACTTGAGAATGACTGGCCTGATAACCGTGGAAATGATCCCTCTTCCTCCTCCTCTTCCCCGAAGGTCCAGTCATTGGTGGTGAAGTAGTGCTGTTCCGCAGAGCTACTCACCCGTGCGTGCTGCAGCTGAAACTCCACTATCGCCTGCTGCTGCTCGCTGTCACAACCAGACAGCTGAGAAGCTCTGACAGAAGCCTTTCAGAACCTCCTCCTTGAGTTTTCTTTGTTGTGGTGTTCAGTTCCTCATCTCGTTAGCCTCTCTCAGCTGTCATGCAGTTGGACTGATTGCTTCCCTTTAAATTCCTCCCCATAATGCATTACTGGGCGGCTTATACTTCTTCCTGGAGTGTGTGTGCATGCTGATCTTATTTCCCAGTCTGCTACTAAGTTAAGTGCTGTACATTTATCTGTTATTTTCTGTTTGCTGGATCCCAGGTGACCCTGACTCCCTCCGTGTCTGGTGTAGGGAGCCGGTGGTCGTGTCCCCTCACTATTTTAGGGTGTTCAGGTGTTATATAGTCGAGGTACGTGGATATGCAACCATCCACCTTTGGGATTTTTGCATAGGCTGAGCAGCCAGGGAAAGTGCCAGGTCGTGTGCAGGGGTCTCCCTTTTGGTTCCTTAGCTTTGGATCCAGTGAGTCATATATGCATGTTGCATTGTCTTGTTTCCTGTACACCGTCCGTGACATTATATGCATGTTGCATTGTCTTGTTTCCTGTACTCCGTCCGTAACACTCGCACAGTCTCTCCAGTATGTGCAGGGTGGAGTTCCACCTTGTGAGTACGTCGCATGTGAGGCGGTGAGCGGGAAGGCCGAAGTTACGCTACAGCACAGACAGGCGAGCAGCAGCAGGGTGAGAACGGCAAAATTCTGGACAGACGGCCCGCATTTTTTGCAGCAGCTTTGACATATCAGGGTAATTTTTCAGGAACCTCTGCACCACCAAATTCCGCACATGCGCAAGGCAAGGGATGTGCGTCAAACCGGCTAGCCCCAGAACTGTTACGAGATTTTGCCTGTAATCACACACAATCAGGCCGGGCTTGAGGCTCAGTGGCACCAACCACTAATCGGTCTGTTGTTCCATGCCCATCCACAGCTCCTGCGCGGTGTGGGGTTTGTCCCCCAAACAGATGAGTTTCAAAACAGCCTGCTGTTGTTTCCCCCTGGTGAAGGTGTTACGCTGACCGGATGAGGAGGCAATAGAGGAGAAAGTGGAGTAGGAGGAGGAGGCAATAAGAAACATCCTAAAATCCTCATTGGCGGAAGTTAATGTGCAAAACTTCTATCCACCTCAGGCCCAGCTGCCACTGCATTTACCCAGTGTGCGGTTAGGGAGATATAACCTCCCTGACTGTGATTACTGGTCCAGGATTTTTGAAATGCCGGCGTTCAGGGCCTGGGATCGCTGGTGGGTAGGGGGGTACTTCCTCTTTCTTCCCACTGTTTGGGGGATGGACAACTGAACGCTTCTATGGGACAGTGTGGAGATGCTTGGTGACGGTGGTGGAGGTGGTGGTGTTGCTGCCACATCCTCTGTTTGCGGGGTGGCAGGTGCCAGTGTCACTCCAGAGGGGGATGAAGAGGCCGAGACTGCAGCAGAAGATGAAGCAGGAGTAGCCTGAGATCTTTTGTGTTTTTTGAGGTGTCTTCTCCACTGCAGCTCATGCTTTGCATTTAGATGCCTGGTCATGCAGGTGGTGCTCAGGTTTAGAACATATGTCTCGCTTCAGGCTCCGATTGCACAGTGTGCAAACCACTCGCGTCTTGTCGTCAGCACATTGTCTGAGGAACTGCCACGCCTCCTTGGAGCAGACTTTGATGTGCTCAGTCCCTGGGTGCAGTGGGCAGTAGCAGGCAGGCTGGCTAGGACATGGCCACTCTGTTTTTGCACCCTGCTCCCTCTTTTGCTGTGCGGCTGGCGCTGTGTGACCACCACCTCTTCCTCCGAACTACGCATGTCACTCGCATGACCTTGATTCCATGTGGGCTCTAGGACCTCATCATCCCCCACATCATATTCCACCCACTCTTCACCCCTGCCCTCTTCCACTTCTGGGGCAGGGCTAGGTGGATGGCCCACGGAAACCCTGCCAGCGGAGTCATCAAAAAGCAGAAGAGACTGCTGCATGACTTGGGGCTCAGAATGCTTTGCTGATTTGCAAGGGGGTGAGGTGAAAGACTGATGCCGATGGGCTGCAGGTGCCAACTCTGCAATTTCAGCAGGGAACTAAATGGGAGACAATGTGAAGGAACTGGAGGCACTGTCAGCCACCCAATCTACTACCGCCTCTACTTGTTCTGGCCTCACTATTCGTACACTGGTATTCGGGCCTACAAAATAACACTGAACGTGCTTTCGCCTACTCTCCCCTGAGGAAGGTGTTTCATTTGGGCGTGTAGCTGGCACAGATCGATTACATCCTCTCCTCTGCAACAGCAGCTCCACCAACACCAGCAGAACCACGACCCGGGCCACGTCAATTATTTCATACTCTCCTCATTCTTTTTGGTCACCCACCAAACTAACAGTCAGATTAACACTATTAATTTTCCTGTCAAGTGTGCAGTGCAGGTGTACCTCAAATCAAAAATGGGTATATGTCACCCATCAAACTAACAGACAGATTAACTATATTAACTATTACTATTCTGCTGGTGCAGTCGCTGTGTACATTCATTACATTACTTATCATGTACTGATCCTGAGTTACATCCTGTATTATACTCCAGAGCTGGACTCATTATTCGGCTGGTGCAGTCACTGTTTACATACATTGATTATCCTGTACTGATCCTGAGTTACCGCCTGTATTATACTCCAGAGCTGTACTCACTATTCTGCTGGTGCAGTCACTATGTACATATATTACATTACTTATCCTGTACTGATCCTGAGTTACATGCTGTATTATACTCCAGAGCTGCACTCACTTTTCTGCTTGTGCAGTCACTGTGTACATACATTGCTGATACTGTAACAATCCTGAGTTACATCCTGTATTACACTCCAGAGCTGCACTCACGATTCTGCAGGTTGCCAGCCTTTGACTAGTGCAGGTTAGGGTACGCATGTGCTAGCCTTTTAAGAGCTGAAGGGTGAAGAGGCCTTGCTGGCAAGTAGACCACAGCCTGTGTTGAAGGATAGAGCAGACCTGGCAGTTGAATTTGCCGGGAAGAAAGGAAGGTTGGTCCTGGATGCCAGGAGAGGTAAGTGGTTCAGCAATGGCTTGCATAACACTACAATAGTTGCGTAGCTGTTGCGATCACAGCCAGCGTGATAGGAGAAATCTATAGTCCCTCCGGTTGATGATAAATCTGCCTTTGCTGTCACCTTGCAGCCATCATCTGACTAGTGGAATCTATTGCTGATTACTTTCATGTTTAGCTACAAGCTTTACCAGGAAAAAATAAGATAAATGCAGTGACATTTCCAAGACACAATTGTGGTCGAGGAAGAAAATCCATGTCTGACACAAGAGACAGACGCTATCACTAATGATTATTATTAATGATCGCTGGTTTAGGTCAGGAAATAGCAACCATAAAAAAAGCCAGAAATCTACAATACTATCATCACCAGCGCAGCGCCCCGAAACCCCAGTAATGTAATTGTTAAAGGATGGCGCTCCTCGCTGGCATTCAATCTTTACCGACTGAATGCTTCCAATTCTATGTGTAAAACGTGACAGTCTGACGACTAAACATGTGAGCCAAGAACTGAAAGAGAGACTTAAAGCAAACCTGTCACAATAAAAATTTAGTCTAATCTGTAGGGAGCAGGAGTAATGACCGGCGTCACGCAAAGGGAAGGAAAAGGGAAGGCCCTGCCCAAGGGAGAGGGAAAGGTGGTGACCCCTGACTCACCTTGCGGCTGGCACCTGACTGCCCTGACGTCCCTAGACGGGTTTCTCACCCGTGCGGCGATCACGTGCCTAAACCCTGGCTTTCCCTAAGATGAGCCCTAGGTAGTGAATGGGCTGGTGGGATCACTAGTCCGCACCACTGACACTAAGAGGAAAACACCAAGGAGAGGACAGACAATACAGACAAACATATAATCCCAGGTGGGCGACAACAGCAGACCACAAAGGCCCAACAGGGATCCGGAGGGAAACGTTCTGGACCAACAACCAGAGAACGCAGCAACACAGCTCCAGTGGGTCAGTATAGAAGTCCAGGCAGGAAGCTCTATATCTGGCAACCAGAGAAGTGTGAGAGGGGAATATAAGGAGGTTGGGAGTGCTGCACAAGGAACAGCTGAGGAGAAGGAGCTACGGATCCCTGAGTGAGCCAAAAAGGGTTGCAAAGCAAACCCAGAAAGCTACCATAAAGAAACAGCCCTATCTTTCTACATAGAGCGCGCAGCCAACCGCTGCGACTTCCTGACCCCGGGTATAACGGAGTCAGGCGTAGTTCTTGACACTCTCGTGACAGCAGGTCATAGAGCAGGAGGAGCTGAGCAGAATGATATATAGATTCATGTAGAAATATTCAGTGTAACTTGCGATTTATTGATTGAAATTCCTGCTCCTTATGGGCTTAGGAGTCCAGTGGGCGGATTAACTTAATTATTGACAGTCTTCCCTGTCTGAGCATGCAATGACAGCTGTCAGTCACCGATAGGACCACCCCCTGGACTCCTACGTCTAGAACAATTAGCTCCAAATGCTTTTTAAAGACATAGAGGTAATGTATAATATATGTGTTGGTTTATAATAATCACATATGGCATCATAGTGACATGTTAGAAGTTTTGTTCAGGGGCCTGGGTGCCTGGGTGCTGAGACCACCACCATTTGCTAAAAAAGGAGCAAAAGCTATGCCTAATGGGGTTGTTCAGGTTTCATCCTATCCTTTGGACAGGTCTTCACTATCCAATGGGAGGGGTCTGACACCCAGTCAGCTGTTTCTGGCAGCCATGGTGTTGTAAACTATACAGTTCCAAGAGTCAAAAAGTACAGCTCACCTGCTCGACTGGGATGCATGGAATGTTTTTGGACACAGACCGATGAAATTATAGAAGAGGGCATATTCCAGCATCCAGTTTCTAGATAAATACAGTCTTTATTTTATCCAGTCAAAACAATCCAAACAGCAATGGATACAGTACACAACCTATGCATTCCGGGCATGTAGCGTGCCCATTCTCATGGTTACAAGTGTGAATATGACCCTTGCGGCTTCATATATGTGTAAAAGCCAATAAAAGGTAAAAGGGGGGCAATTAACTTGATATTGCGCACCTGTTAGCTTCCTGCTGTCACATTCGGGTGTGGGAGGGAAACACCACACCGAACATAGGAGGGAATTGCGTGAGGGAATAAGGCCTGGAAACTAGGGAAAGGAGATGGACACCTCCTAGTAAAACCCTAATCAAAGTCCTGACTAACTACCAGTGTGAACAGACCCCAGAGGTAGGTGAGTTCATGCACAGGAATACCTAATGTCCTAACTCACCCTATAGGACCCTGGTACTAATGTCAGGACTGAGACAACCTGTTCCTACAAAAGGAAGGACAAACAGGAGTCTCCCTCAGGCCTTAATACAAATGACAGGGAAATTCAACACAGAAAATAATTCAAATACAAAAGGGAAAGAAAACACTTAACTTCAAATGGCTATGGCAGCACCAGGAACTCAGCCGAGATCCACACACCAGCTATCCATAACTCAAACTGAAGCTATAAACCGCATAACATAGTGGTGGAAACAACAATAGAGAAGGTTAAATGACCACAATAGCCACACCTGGGGAAAGAAGGCGAAGCAAGCACCAGAAACAACACAGACGTCATTTGATCAAAACTGAAAACATGTCAGATCAAACCACGTGTTGCCAGTCTCGCCGATCTCCTGCCACCTGTCGTGGGAACGTCTGTGACACCTGCACAATATCAAGGCTGCATAGTGACAAAAAGACTCATTAATACGGTAGCTTGAACATACAATTAACAACATATGTGCAATACCCCAGTGTGAATACATACATATAATAAAGGAATAATAAAATCTACAAAAGTACACAAAAGTGCAAAAATCCCCAAAAATTTTAATAAATTGAAGCTAGAAGGAAAAAGGGGAAAGATAACTGCATGACATGAGACCTGGGAATCGTTCCATTCAGTAATGCAAAATTAAGTTATGCTTAAGACCTGTAGGAAAGATTCTTTGTGAAGAAAACAAAAAGGTCTAGATATTTAGCAGTTTTTACCTAAAATCACCACTTGTGTTATATATTTAGGTTATGCGCGATGTTCTCCCTGTCCACCTTCACTGTTTGTTAGTGCCCAAAAACACAGTATACAATAGCTCTAAGATTGGTAATTACCTGATTCTGAATTCTTGTCTGTTCAACGGTGTATCCTGTGCCTTCTTTTCTCTTGCTCTCACAACCAAAATGAAGGGGTGGACAAGGGAGCGCATCGCGCAGTACCTAAATATATAACATACGTGTCACTTGTGAATAGCAGCGGTGGCGATTCCGCTGCGGTACCGCAGCATTAGTAATTGAAAGTGTAAGCGCCTGTGTAACAACTAAAATCACCACTTCTCAAAGGGGGAGTCATTATTTTTATACCTTGTACTCGAAAAGAGTTTGTGTCCCCTTTATGGACAGATGCAAAGTGCATAGAGACTGTCGATACATTTCTTTCTGAGACATGATGGATATCAAATAAATGTTTATTAGACGTGTAACCCACACACTTGAGACAGCAGGAGGCACATGTGATCAGATAGGTAACATTTGTGGTGTTGTAATTGGTGGACTGTTTAATATAATACATTTTTGGGTGACAACAGAAGAAGAACAAAACACCCCCAATTAGAGTTGTTGTGATACCAAAATTTTTATTCAGTTTCAATACCATAAAAAAGTATTGCAATACTCGATACGATTCGATACCACGCCCAAAAAAAAAAGCCACATGCATTCCGCATTTTACAAAATGGCGAATCGCGCAGATTTTTTTTATATTTTAATAGTTTGGACTTTTCGGACATGGCGATGTTTATTTATTTATTGTTTATATATTTTATATGTAAAATTGGGAAAGGGGGTGATTTATACTTAATATTTTGGTGTTTGTTTTTTACAGTTTATTTAATAACTATCCTGGGATCTTCTAATCCATTGTCCTATTCACCCTGATAAACCTCTATTAGGGTGAATAGGACTTCACACTCTCCCTGCTGCTCTGTGCATAGTGCACACAGCAGCAGAGAGATTACCATGGCAGCCAGGACTTCAGTAGCGTCATGGCTGCCATGGTAACTGATCGGAGCCCCAGGATTACACTGCTGGGGCTCCTATCAGAAGCTGCCACTGCCACCAATGAGGAGGAGGGGAGAGGGGACCCTGTGGCCACTGCCACCAATGATTATAATGCTGGGGGGGTTGAGGGGGGCAGGCGCACTGCGCCACCAATGATAATTAACCCTTAATACAGGAGGCAGGTACTGGCAGCAGATCAGCGGCAGGTGTCGCACCTGAGGGGTTAACTGCCGCTGATCATAGCTCCCTGTCAGAGGCATGGTGCAGACTATGCGATTATGCTGCCGGCACCTGCCTCCTTTAT
Organism: Bufo gargarizans; assembly: GCF_014858855.1. NCBI lineage: Eukaryota > Metazoa > Chordata > Amphibia > Anura > Bufonidae > Bufo > Bufo gargarizans. The sequence goes on from NC_058088.1 coordinate 55,236,666, forward strand.
AAAAAGTTAAAGACGACCATATATGGGTCCAGACTTAGTTAAGTATTAGGCTACATAGAGAGGCGTCCAGGGATGTCCCAGCACTTACTATTATTCCTGGGCGCCACTCCGTTCGCCCACTGCGCGCCTGTGCCCCATTACCGTCTCCTGCAGTCCTGCTCCATATGCTAATTACTATCGGAGCGATGGGGAGGATACATCAGCTTCTGTCCTGGGCGTTTCTTCTCCCTGTGCTGCGATTGGACAGTGCTACAGCCAGGGGAGAAGGAGCGCCCACTAGAGAAGCTGCTGTCTCCTCCCCATTGCTCCGATAGTAATTAGTATATGGAGCAGGACTGCAGGAGACGGTAATGGGGCACAGGCGCACAGCGGGCGAACGGAGCAGCACCCAGGAATAATAATAAGTGCTGGGACATCTCTGGGTGCCACTCTGTGTAGTCTGCTGCTTAAAGTCCGGACCCATGAAAAGTACTATCATTAGTGGCGCAGTGCGCCCTCCCCTCCTCCGCCCCTCTCTCCCCATTGGTGGCAGCAGCAGCACAGGGGGGAGGGAGAGACTGCTTCAGTCTCCCCTGTGCTGCTAAGGAGAACATAGCGTGCGCTAAGAGCAGCGCGCTCATGTTATGTGATACTAGACTGGAAATTTCGATACCCGCAACAACCCTACCCCAATAAATTAAAGCAATTGCTAACCTTGTGTCCTTATTTGAAACTAGAAAATTGGCACGCAAACACACAAGCTGGATGATGATATGCCGCTAAAGTAAGAGCTCTCTGGGAGACAAATTTACACCCCATGAAGCCCAGACAAGCTCTTTCAGTTGGCTAGCTTATAATTTAGTGTTAATGACTGAACAATGAGGCTCCATAAAATATGTCACTTGTAACAGTTGAGCCGTTCACGGCTATTTTTCAACGACAGGTAAGAAGCGACTGGACGTAATGACCTCTCCTTCATCTGTGACGTAAGAGTCAGGATAATGGCCAATTAGTGCTACACTGCAGTCATCACAATGAAGGCTAAAGCTGAAAAGTTCTGTCCATGAAAATAGACATTGACAGGAACATTTAGAAATGATTGCATTTAAACCAATTTATGTCCTTCAGATCCATCAATTACCTGGGTTTACTCTTTTTCCAAATTTTAATAAAACAAGACTCATCGCTAGTGAAGAGCAAAATGGCTGAAATATTTCTCCTAAGTGCCATAGGGTTGTGTTATGTGTGATGCGGACCCATTTCGCGGACGTTTGAATGGACCCTTAGTATGTTTACTCATACTTGTTTTTTTTTTTTTCTTCTGTACTTCTGGGCAGTAGGCATGTTGGAGGTCAACCAATGAGTTGGAAACAACATTTAAAATAATGCATTAGAGGTTTTCTGCACTGCTATTGAGCTGACACCCGGCGCACCCTATAGAATTGCCATGTTTATTGCTACTATGTCCCAGCTCAGCGCATGCGCTAACCCTAAAAACTGTGATTGCACCTTGATAACCATAGCTGCCACCCAGCACACATCTCAGCACTGTTCATTGTATCTATGTCTCAGCATATGCACATACTCTACTGACCCTGCATGTGCCTTGATAATTACAGCTTCAGCTGGTCCATGTACTGTACATGATGTCAATGCTGAGAACCCATCAGTGGCATAGTGTAGGGGATAGTTGTGTGGTTGCCCCAGGTGTCAAACTGCAGTGAGCGCCAGACAGCAGGATTGCTCCTTGTGCTAGCTCATTGAGGGGCACGGGAGCCTACGACTCACGTCCCCTCCTTTCTGCCTCATAGGCCTCAGGCTACTAAGCCTGAAGTCTATGAGGCAGTAGAACAGCACCAGAGATCTCAATGACATCACTGTGACCTTCTGCGCCGAGTTTCACTGGATGACGTGATGGTATGTTATGCTTGATTCTCCTGCATATTTTGTAGCGATTTATGTAATGTCCATCCAAATATATCTTTAGCGGTAGGATTGGGGGGGATTAAGAAATTGGCCCACACTACTGTAGCCCGGCCCCAGACTTCAGATCACACTGTGTGTGTGTTCCGAATTCCAGGACCTCACACCCAACTACTACATTATCTGTATTCAGAGTGTTATCACTGTGTTATCTGTGGTGTTACATAGGACTGCAGGTTACATCTACTACATTATCTGTCTTCAGAGTGTTATCACTGTGTTATCTGAGGTGTTACATAGGACTGCAGGAAGGGGCAGATTGGGAACCTAAAGTGGCCCTGGTAAAAATACCTAAAAGTGGCTGCATATTGTAGGAGGGTCTAAATTGACAGGAAGTTGAGCAACAAAAGTAGGTGGGTCAGCAATACCATAGAGAAAAATACCATATACCACAGTGCTGCACAATATCTTGCCCCTCTGAGTTGGCCATCAATAGCGGCCATTTTCTCTTTACCTCTTCCAGTTGTCTCTGATTAAGATATGGAGCAGGAGGCTTAGGAGTTGAGATGCCGGGCATAGCTTAGGGCATGTTGTTCTGTCTTCACACACGTTCACACAATGTGCAGTCTGACATTCAGCATAAACCATTCCTGTCTCCCAAATAAGAGCACTGTTCTTTGTAGTCTAACTTGTTTATTGGTCAACAGGTCATACATACTGTATGTGATGTATTGATTGCATACGATTGATTGATTGGTAAAACAGGATTGTAAAACTACAAGAATACAAATAACATGTATAAGTATTAAGCATGGATAGCATGTACTGTAACATTTGCATTGACAGTGAAAGCACATGGTAAAATGGCTGCCTATACATAAGATCACATGTCTAACATCTAACAGTTATAACTCTCTGAATAAAAATTACAACTGACTGAACAGCTCTGCATAACACAAGGTAGATCTCACACCATATATGCTTTAACAAGGATGGTGGAGTTTGAGAAGGAGACATACATAGGACAGCTCTGAACTGTGTCCTGGAGACTGGAGACTTCTCTTTCCCAGAATGCTTTGCACTCCCATAATGCAGTGCACCACTCACAATGCAGTAGTCTTTGTAGCAGGAAAAACAAAGTGTAATACATTTTAACACCAGTAGATGAGGCTATAACCACAATAAACACTTCAGAAATACCAAGACTGAGGCAGACGTGATCTGTAATGATTCTCTAACCTTGCTCGGCAAGAGTAAATGAGTACCTAATTCTCACAGAGTTAATTACCACTAATAGCTTACTCTGTACCCAGCCAGCCACACAGATGGGGGCTGGGGAAGCCCCCTGGGCATCGGCCAACCTGGAAATTTCCCTGTAAGGTCTTTGGTCAATCCGCCTCTGACTGCAGGTTACATCAACTACATGTCATGGACGGTGTACAGGAAATAAGGCAAAGCAACATGTATAAACGACTCGCTGGATCCAAAAACTAAGGAACTAAGGGAGACCCCTGCAGAAGACCTGGCACTTTCCCTGGCTGCTCAGCCTATGCAAAGATCCGAATGGTGGAGGTTTGCATATCCACGAACCTTGACTATAAAGCCCTGAGCACCCTACAATAGTGAGGGGACACGACCACCGGCTCCCTACACAAGATACGGAGGGAGTCAGGGTCACCTGGGATCCAGCAAACAGATATTAACAGATAAAGGTACACTTAGCTTTGAAGCAAACAGGAGGACAGATCAGCGTGCACACACACTCCAGGAAGTAATATAAGCCGCCCAGAAAAGCATTCTGGGGAGGCATTTAAAGGGAAGCAATTAACACATGACAGCTGAGAGAGGCTGACGAGAGGAGGAGCTGAATACCACAACACAGAAATTCAAGGAGGAGGTTCTGAAAGGCCTCTGTCAGAGCTTCTCAGCTGTCTGGTTGTGACAGTACCCCTCCCTCTACGAGTGGACTCCGGACACTCAGAACCCACCTTCTCAGGGTGGGACCTATGGAAAGCCCTGATGAGACGAGAGGCCTTAATGTCCGTCACTGGGACCCACATCCTCTCCTCAGGACCATACCCCTCCCACTGAACAAGGTACTGAAGAGAACCGCGGACAAGACGAGAATCCACAATCCTAGATACCTGAAATTCAAGATTCCCATCAACCATAATCGGAGGAGGAGGCAAAGGCGAGGGTACAATGGGTTGAACATAAGGTTTCAATAAGGACTTATGAAAAACATTATGGATCTTCCAAGTCTGAGGAAGATCAAGACGGTATGCAACAGGATTGATGACAGACAGGATTTTGTAAGGCCCAATAAACCTAGGACCCAACTTCCAGGAGGGAACCTTCAATTTGATATTCTTGGTAGACAACCACACCAGATCACCAACATTCAGGTCCGGACCAAGCACACGTCTCTTATCAGCCACACGCTTATATCTCTCACTCATGCTCTTTAGATTATCTTGAATCTTTTGCCAAATAGATGACAAAGACGAGGAGAATCTGTCCTCATCAGGTAAACCAGAAGACCCCTCTCCCGAGAAAGTCCCAAACTGTGGATGAAACCCATATGCACCAAAAAATGGTGACTTATCAGAGGACTCCTGACGACGGTTATTTAAAGCAAACTCAGCAAGGGACAAAAAAGAACACCAATCCTCTTGATTCTCCGCCACAAAACAGCGCAGATATGTCTCCAGATTCTGATTGACGCGCTCTGTCTGGCCATTCGACTGCGGGTGGAAAGCAGAAGAGAATGACAACCGAACCCCCAAGCGAGAACAGAAAGCCTTCCAGAATCTGGAAACAAACTGCGTGCCCCTATCAGAGACTATGTCTGAAGGAATACCGTGCAATTTGACAATGTGATCAACAAATGCCTGCGCCAGCGTCTTAGCATTGGGCAAACCAGGAAAAGGGATGAAATGCACCATTTTGCTAAAACGGTCCACCACCACCAGAATCACAGTCTTCCCCGAGGAACGAGGCAGGTCCGTGATAAAGTCCATGGACAGATGTGTCCAAGGACGGGAAGGAATGGGTAAGGGAAGGAGAGGACCTGATGGCCGTGAATGAGGGACTTTGGCACGAGCGCAAGTCTCGCAGGCTGCCACAAAACCCTCAACCGACTTACGAAGCGCAGGCCACCAGAATCTCCGAGCGATGAGATCCAGTGTGGCTCTTACCCCCGGGTGCCCAGCAAGGACCGTATCGTGGTGTTCTTTAAAAATCTTGTGTCTTAAAGCGAGAGGCACAAACAACCTCCCAGGAGGACAAAGATCAGGAGCCTCTGACTGGGCTGCCTGCACCTCTGCCTCCAATTCAGGAAAAAGAGCAGAGACCACCACACCTTCAGCCAAAATGGGACCCGGGTCTTCAAAATTCCCGCCTCCCGGAAAACAACGTGACAGAGTATCTGCCTTCACATTCTTAACTCCAGGGCGGAACGTGACAACAAAATTAAACCTAGAAAAGAACAACGACCATCTGGCCTGTCTCGGGTTCAGACGCTTGGCTGACTCCAAGTAGGCCAGATTTTTATGGTCAGTAAATACGGTAATAGGGTGTCTGGCTCCCTCTAGCCAATGGCGCCATTCCTCAAAAGCCAACTTGATGGCCAACAATTCCCTATTTCCCACATCGTAATTTCTCTCTGCGGAGGAGAGTTTTCTTGAGAAAAAGGCACACGGTCGCCAATTGGCAGGAGAGGAACCCTGAGACAAGACCGCCCCCACACCCACCTCAGAAGCATCAACCTCAACTATGAAGGGTAACGAAACATCAGGTTGCACCAAGATGGGAGCGGAAGCAAAACTCTCCTTGATATCAGAAAAAGCCTTACGCGCCTCTACTGACCAAGAAGAAAAATCTACCCCCTTTCTGGTCATATCAGTGAGTGGTTTAACAATAGAAGAATAATTCAAAATGAACTTCCTGTAATAATTGGCAAAGCCCAAAAAACGCATCAGCGCCTTTTGATTCTCAGGAAGCTCCCACTCAAGCACAGCGCGGACCTTCTCGGGGTCCATGCGAAAACCAGAAGCGGAGAGAAGAAACCCCAGAAATAGAATTTCTGGAACCGCAAACACACATTTTTCCAGTTTCGCATATAATTTATTCTCCCGCAGGATGAGCAAGACCTGACGTAAATGTTCCTTATGAGTTTTGAAATCGGGAGAAAAAATCAAAATGTCATCCAAATACACCAATACAAATTTTCCCATCAAATGATAAAAAATGCTGTTCACGAAATGCTGAAAAACGGCTGGGGCATTCATCAAACCAAAAGGCATAACCAAATTCTCAAAATGGCCCTCAGGGGTATTGAAGGCCGTCTTCCATTCGTCCCCTTCTCTGACCCTGACCAGGTTGTATGCCCCTCTTAAATCTAATTTGGAAAAGACTTTAGCCCCAACAACCTGGTTAAATAGGTCCGGGATCAGAGGAAGCGGATAAGGGTCACGAATTGTGATATTGTTCAGCTCCCTGAAATCCAGACAAGGTCTTAAAGAACCATCTTTTTTCTTAACAAAGAAAAAACCAGCGGCAACAGGTGACTTTGAGGGTCGTATGTGTCCCTTTCTCAGACTCTCAGAGATATAAGCACGCATAGCGATCCTCTCAGGTTGGGAAAGATTGTATAAACGAGATTTAGGCAGCTTGGCGTCTGGGATGAGATTAATAGGGCAATCGTACTCCCTGTGCGGGGGCAAATCCTGAACTCCACTCTCAGAGAAGACATCCGAAAATTCAGAGAGAAAAGATGGTACAGTCTTAGTAGCAACCTCAGAAACAGATGTCGTGAGGCAATTCTCTCTGCAAAAGTCACTCCAACCATTTATTTGCCTCGCTTGCCAATCAATGGTGGGGTTATGTTTAGTGAGCCAGGGCAGCCCCAACACCAGCGGGGTGGGCAAACCGCTAAGGACGAAACATGACACATCCTCAACATGAGCATCACTCACAATCAAACGGATATTGTGAACTATGCCCTTTAATGACTTCTGAGAAAGTGGAGCGGAATCGATAGCAAACACAGGAATATCCTTTCTCAAAGCGCACACCTGGAAACCATGAGTTATCGCAAAGTGATTATCAATGAGATTGACCGCTGCTCCACTATCCACAAAAATCTCACAAAAAATGTTCTTGCTCTCTAGCGCCACCCTAGCCGGCAGGACAAAACGGGAACTACAAGCAAACGGAAAACCTTCAATTTCCGCCTCAACCCTGCCAATAGTAACAGACGGAACATTTTTCAAAGATTTTTTCCTCTTTGTTTCTTTATTATACCCAGAGAACTGCCTGAATCTCCTAGAGGTACAAATATTTGCCAAATGATTAATACCTCCACAACAAAAACAAACCCTCCCATGCGGGCTGAATCTTCTATTGTCAGAAGCAATCAACCCCAGCTGCATGGGCTCCTGCTCAGAAGGGGCTGACAGCGACTGAGACCCCTGCGCAGAGAATGGGACCGCTGCACAGTCCTGGGACCGAGTATGACAGGAAGGAGAGATCTCTCCTCTCTCTCTAAGACGCCTGTCAATACGAACGGCCTGAGACATAGCAGAGTCCAAAGAAATAGGCCTTTCATGAAAGGCGAATGCATCTTTCAATCCCTCTGAAAGACCATGGCAAAATTGACTTCGGAGTGCAGCATCATTCCAACCAGTATCAGCTGCCCATCTCCGAAATTCTGAACAGTATATTTCTGCGGATTGTTTACCCTGGCATAAGAGACGTAGTCTAGACTCCGCCAGAGCAATACGATCCGGATCATCATATATCTGACCCAGGGCTAAAAAGAATTCATCCACTGAACGGAGGGGCCATGCCCCCTCCGGCAGCGAAAAGGCCCAGGACTGAGCGTTACCCCTGAGCAGCGATATAATGATCCCCACCCTCCGTTCCTCATCACCAGAAGAATGGGGAAGAAGGCGAAAATGGAGTTTGCAAGCCTCTCTAAAACGCACAAAATTCTCACTACCCCCGGAGAACGTATCCGGGAGCGAGATCTTAGGCTCAGAGCAAACTCCATGAACGCCAGCTGAACCGGTCACTTGAAGCTGAGAAAAAGTCCTGCGGAGATCAGCTACCTCCAATGAAAGACCCTTTAAGCGTTCAGCCAAAAGTGAAACCGGATCCATGCTTGAGACGGTTATGGCGGCTTATAATGTCATGGACGGTGTAGAGGAAACAAGGCAAAGCAACATGCATAAATGACTCGCTGGATCCAAAAACTAAGGAACCAAGGGAGACCCCTGCAGAAGACCTGGCACTTTCCCTGGCTGCTCAGCCTATGCAAAGATCCAAATGGTGGAGGTTTGCATATCCACGAACCTTGACTATAAAGCCCTGAGCACCCTACAATAGTGAGGGGACATGACCACCGGCTCCCTACACAAGATACGGAGGGAGTCAGGGTCACCTGGGATCCAGCAAACAGATATTAACAGATAAAGGTACACTTAGCTTTGAAGCAAACAGGAGGACAGATCAGCGTGCACACACACTCCAGGAAGTAATATAAGCCGCCCAGAAAAGCATTCTGGGGAGGCATTTAAAGGGAAGCAATTAACACATGACAGCTGAGAGAGGCTGACGAGAGGAGGAGCTGAATACCACAACACAGAAATTCAAGGAGGAGGTTCTGAAAGGCCTCTGTCAGAGCTTCTCAGCTGTCTGGTTGTGACACTACATTATCTGTACTGAGAGAGTTATCATTGTGTTGTCCACAGGTTGGGGGGAGCAATACTTTGCTTTCCCCGGGTTCTGGCAACCCACGTTACACATACATGAGTGGTGGATAACATGCAGGTTATGTGCTGATGATTGCACATAATCTTGGATGAAAATGGAAGAAGGAATATTTAGGGAAAAAAAAATAAGGTAAGCAGATTACAGATTAAAAAGTCCTGAAAAAACCCTTTAACTTGAGTTCTCTTCTCCTACAGAGTGGTATATAGAAATTCCCTTATCATATACAGCATATATATATATATATATAGCAGAAAAGGAGATTTGGCGGCACCAGTCTGTTGGCTCAGGTGCTATGTCCAAAGGAATGAGCTTTCCACCTTCTAATATATGCAGAGAATCGGACAGCACTCCAAGACTTGAAAAAAGTAGAAATCTTTATTCACCCATGTGAAAAATAATTGCAACGTTTCAGCTCACAATCGAGCCTTTCTCAAGCCAAGGCTCGATTGTGAGCTGAGAAAGGCTCGATTGTGAGCTGAAACGTTGCAATTACTTTTCACATGGGTGAATAAAGATTTCTACTTTTTTCAAGTCTTGGAGTGCTGTCCGATTCTCTGCATATATATATATATATATATATATATGGATTCTCAAGTAAATGATTCATTTATCAGCTAGCCCTGAACTGGCACATGCAAAGCTAGTTTGTTGCCAAAAATATTATTTTTTTGATACCAGAGGATTAACCCACCTACCACCCAACACACACACGCGCACATACCTAGAGTCTTACTTCTCATCACCCTCTCCCTCACACATGTACAGATAAGTTCAATTTTTAGCTTTGTTTGCCTTATACAAAAATGCTAACAAAAGCCCAGACAGGCTGCAATTCACAACCACTGGGCGGCCACACACAGACACATATAGCCTAGACCAGTGTTTCCCAACCAGTGTGCCTCCAGCTGTAGCAAAACTACAACTCGCAGCATGCCCGCACAGCCAAAAGCTGTCTAGACATGCTGGGAGTTGTAGTTTTGCAACAGCTGGAGGCACACTGGTTGGGAAACACTGGCCTAGACATCTCATAGAACAGCATCAAAAAAAATATATATGTATATATTTTTTGTTTGTTTGTTTTCAAAACTAGTAAACTTGCATGACAGATCTGAGGATAGGTTGAGCCAACAGCAAAGGTAAGGAAGGAGACATCTTTAGAATCCAGGACATATTATTACTGTATGCAGTTGACCAGTAAGAGACCTCACTGAAGTGCCACACTTGTAGTCTCAAGAACCATTGTCATTTGACATTCACTGTCTATAGTTAAGAATGAGAACAATGGCAACTTTTTGCATCAAAGTAGTAAGGTTATAGCTCCCCCAACCGTGTATCGCAGAAATCGCCTTTGCCAGTGATGATCTGCTCTCCTGGCCTTGGAGCTTACCACATAAGCAAAAAACAACAAAATCGATCTTCTAAAACATTAGCAGCTTTTATTAAAGAACATAAAAAATCCCTAAAAAAGTAAGAACCAGCATATTTACGCATTTTGCACTGTCAGTGCTTACAATGATTATGCGTGGATTTTTAATATTCTTTAATAAAAGCTTCTAATGTATTAGAACACGGATTTTCTTTGTTGGTTTGCTAATTCCAACTTTGCTTCATATTAAAATGCCTCTGATGCCTTGATTATTATTTTCAGTGTGAGAGACCGATGCAGCTGTGTATTAAACAATCCGCTATTCCTTAAATATTCCATTTATCAGCACAATCTGTGCTCTAACATAAGCCTTTCACATTTTGTCATATATAACAATGCAAACTATAGATACCGATGTAAGGAGAGAGTAGCGACCGCATGAATTGTGTGAAAACCTTTATCCTTCAAGGCAATTGGAACCAGTGCATATTTTATATTAATATTATTATTGTTATCTATTTACATATTTTATTTTAATATACTTATTATCAGTATGCTTTTTATTGCTATTGTTGCTATTGTTACATTGTTAACTCTTTCCCCCTTTCCATATATGTACTGTGCTAACTATGGTAACAAATCATTTTTTTTCTGAAATGGAGGTTAAAAAAACAAAAAAATACATATTCACCTCATCAATTTGATCGTAGAGAAGCAGTCGTGGCCATCTTTATTGAAGAAAATGCACCACATCTCGTGCTCACTGATGTTTGACATCACCACACTAGCCGAGCGCGGTGAAGTAATCGGTGAATTGAAGTTTTGAGAACTTCACTCATCTCTAGTGGTGAGGATACAGGAGAGGTTTTCGTCTGAAGAGTTTTCCATAAAAGCTATATTTGTGGAGGTGTTGCTTAACAGTAGTGTACCAGAACAAGTCTGCTAAATCTTCCTGAAGGTCTTTTGCAATCAAGAGGGGGTTCTGATTTGCCTTTCTAGCATTCCTTAGTTTTATAGATCTTCTCTTGACCTCCTTCCTGTTAACGGCTATTTCTTAATTACAGAAGTGAAATACTCTTGGCTGGCTACAAAATGTGTTTACAACCTGTGAGAGTTGACAAAGGGTGGTGCTACTAGGTACTAACCATTAATCAAATGTTCATGAACCTCGCTTTTGCGGCGGGCCCCATTCACTTTAATGGCAGAAGAACTGGAAAAACCTTCAGTTCATATTTGCAGCCACAAAATACTTACTAAAAGTGCACAAATAGTCCCACAACATAGACAGCGACATACCAGAGGGGGATAAATAGAAAAAATTCCCACAAAAAATATGTATTTTAATCACTGGCCATTTTTATGTGTCTTAAAGGGAAAATCTAAAAAATGTGTCCTGCTGGAACCTAGAAAAAAATTATTTTAGGCCACGGGAGTACAGGCCCCAAAAATTAGGCATTCACCTGACAGAAGAGAACAAGTTATTATGTAACTGGAGGTACATTAGGCAATCACTAAATAACAATTTTACTGTAGGCCAGTAGAGAGCAGGCCCAAAAAATTAGGCATTCAATTGACAGAAAAGAACAAGTGATCATGTGGCTGGAGGTACATTAGGCAGTCACTGGCTACAAATTTTACCATAGGTCAGTACAAGCCCCAAAAATTAGGCATTCACCTGACAGAAAATAGCAAGTGATTTTGTGGCTGGAGGTATATTAGACGGTCAGTGGATAACAGCTTTACTGTAGGCCAGTACAGGCCCCAAAAATTAGGCATTCACCTGACAGAAAAGAACTTGTGATAATGTGGCTGGAGGTATATTAGACGGTCAGTGGATAACAATTTTACTGTAGGCCAGTACAGGCCCCAAAAATTAGGCATTCACCTGACAGAAAAGAATTAGTGATTATATGTCTGGAGGGACATTAGGGGTTCACTAGATAAAATTTTTACTGTAGGCCACTGAAGTAGAGGCCCTAAAAATTAGGCATTCACATGACAGAAAAGGCCTTTTATGCCGCTGTATATACATAAGACAAGGACCATTCTTTGTTCTGGGTGGTGGCGGATATGTGTGGGATGGCATGTGGAAAATTCAATTACACATGGTAATCACAGGTGTTAAATTCCCCTGAGATCCATGCCTCATTCATATTTAGAAATCTGAGGTAGTCCACACTGTCGTGAGCTTGGCGAGTGAGCTTATCAGTCATGATCCCCCCTGCTGCGCTCAACGTCCTTTTGGACAGGACACTGGACGATGGGCAAGCCAAGAGTTCCATGGCAAATTGTGCCAGGTCTGGCCATAGGTCAAGCCTGCACACCCAATAGTCTAGGGGTTCCTCATTCCTTGGCCGCTAACCCGATGTAGTCGGACACCTGTTGGTCTAGGCATTCCCTGAGACAGGACATAGAGCGGCTGTTGATGAGTTGGCTGCAAGAATGATCTTATATCTGAAGTGACCAACACATCTTCAAACCACCCTCTTCATGCAGGCACCGCCCTCTTCTTGCAGCCACGGTAGGATTGGTACCCGCACCTGTTTCACTGTGGGTGAAAATTTCTCTGCCAGCACCCGCAACAGCAGAATGCTGGTCCTTGTCCTTTATGCTTTTTATATTTGGTTCCCTCTTCAAACACTGGAGCATGAAGGCCCGCATTTGCATTAAATTGGAAGCGGTGGAGCGCCTTGGCTCCTGCTCATCACCCAGGAGAATGTCGTCCTCAGTCTTTTCCCCCCAGCCACGGACAACACCATGGATACCCGAAAAGTTTAAAGTTCCCCTCAAAGCCTGCTCTTCTTGCTCCTCCTCCCCTCAGCCACCATTCCCCTCTGACTCCTCTTCACACTTCTGCTGACTTGTCTTAGATGGAGTAGCCTCCCTGGGAATTCATTCAGCATTGCGACTTCCTCATCTTTCAGCTCCTGCTCCTCGACGGCTTGATCAATGACATGACGCAATACACGCTCCAGGAAAAATGTCACTGATGGTGCCCTGGCTGCGACTGACCAGTTTGGTGATCTCATCAAATAGACATAGAAGTCTGCATCCGTCGCACATGAGCAGCCACTGGCGCGGTGAAAAGAAACCAAGCTCCCCAGAAGCTGTCCTGCTGCAGGGTTCGTACAGGTAGTTGTTATGGCACATTGCTGCTGGAGCAGCCTATCAAGCATATACAAGGTGGAGTTCTAGCTTGTCGGGAAGTCACAATTCAGACATCTGACGGGCAAGTGGTGTCGCCTCTGAACGTCAACAAGGTAAGCCAGAGATTTTACGGGCCTGCCACAAGATGTCCTGGACCCCAGGGTATTTGGCAACAAATCGCTGCATGACTAAGTTCAGGAAGTGTGCCATGTTGCCCTGTTTAAGTGTGCTCAGCAGATTGGCACCATTGCCGCACACCACTTTACCAACTGTTAAATTAAGCGGGTTTAGCCACTGATCGACCTGTGACCGCAGAGCTGAAAGCAGTGAAGGACCGGTGTGACTCTTGGCTTCCAGGCACAACAGCCGCAGCACAGCATGGCAATGTCTCACCTGGCATGTCGAAGAGTTTCTGGGGAGCTTGGGAGGTGCAGTGGAAAAGGAGGAGTCAGCTGAGAAGGGGACAAGTAGGAGGAGGAGAAGAAGAAGAAGCAGGCCTGCATGCAATCCGTGGCGGTAACCCCAAATCCACACAGGTGCTACGGGTTATATGCTTGACGGCCGTCAGAAGGTTTACCCAGTGGGCAGAAAAAGTTATGTACTTTCCCTGCCAGTGTTTGCTAGACCACGTGTCTGTGGCCAGATGTATCTTGGCACCAACACTGTGCCAGAGATATATTCACTTGCTGCTGAACATGTCCATAAAGCTCTTGGATGCCCTTCTGGGAGAAATATTTCCTTCCGGGGACTTTCCATTGCGGTGTGCCAATGGCCACAATTTTTCAAAAGGCCTCTGAGTCCACCAGTTTACATGGCAGTAGTTGACGGGCTATCAGTTCCGACAAGCCAGCGGTCAGTCGTTGAGCAAGAGGTTTATCCGGCGTTATCAACTTTTTACGCTCTAACATTTGGGCCACGGAAGCCTGCCTTCTGCCAGATGAACGCAACATCGGCACGTTGGAAGGTGGAGTGGAGGAAAAATAAGACGAGAGAGGAGAAGAAGAGGCAGGACGTGGAGCCTCGGGAGTGTGTCTTTGTGAGTTCTGATAGTGTTACTGCAACTGGGCTAGGTGATGGGAGGCCAGGTGCCTTCTTAAGGCGGTCGTCCCTAGGTGAGTGTTGGGCTTACCGCGACTTATATGCTGACAGCACAGGCTGCAGATGGCAACACTATTGTCAGCAGCTGACACATAAAAAAAAAAAAACACACTGCGGAACCATGTGCCGGCATCCTGGGAGCGCAAGATGTGACCGTACATGATGAATGGCTCGCTTCAGATACATTTGCAGTCTGTTTTTTACCTCTGGTGCACTGCGAGTTCTGTCTGCTTCTCCTCCTTTTCCTCCTTATCTGCTGCTCCGTCTCTCCCTCTGAACTCCCCTCCTGTCTTGTGGGCATCCACGTGATGTCCATCGACACATCATCATCGTCACCTTCACCACCACTGACATTAGAGATCTCGGAGTAGGCAGCAACAGCGGGGACCACCCACCTTGGGCTGATCTGGGTACTGTCATCAGACCGCTGGGTAGCGGCCGTTGCTACCTCTTCTTCCTGATTCGATGCCAAGAATGGCTGCGCATCTGTATGGTCTGGAAATGGATGGGAAAATAATTATTTTGACTCGAGTGGAGGGGCTATGGTGTTGGTGGTGTCTTTGGGGTTGCACACAGCAGAGAGTGAGGAGGTTGCAGATACAGAGGATGAGGAGGGTTCAGAAGCAGAAGGCTGAGTGAGCCACTCAACCAACTCTGGTGCGTCCTTTGATGTAATTGCACGCACCTTTTCCAATTTCTCACTTAGGCTTCGGACTGGTGCACCTGCCCGACACCGATCACCCCTGCAAAATGGCCGGCCTCTTCCTCTTTCAAAAGGACCCTGTGCCAAAGTCACTAGAGAAAAGCAGTATTTGTGGAAGCAGGTATATTGCAGGCGTCAATCAGTATTTGGTGCATGCTGGTATATCAAACCCCTTAATCAGTATTTTGTGGAAGCAGGTGTATCGCAGGCCTCAATCAGTATTTGGTGGAACCAGGTATATCACAACCCTCAATCAGTATTTTGTGGAAACGGGTATATAGAAACCCATAATCAATATTTGGTGGAAGCACATGTATCGCACCCCTCTATCAGTATTTTGTGGAAGCAGGTGTATCGCAGGCCTCAATCAATATTTTGTGGAAGCAGGTAAATCACACCCCTCAATCTGTATTTTGTGGAAGCAGGTATATTGCACCCCTCAATCAGTATTTTGTGGAAGCAGGTATAAAGAACCCCTTAATGAATATTAGGTGGAAGCAGGTATATAGCACCACTCAATTAGTATTTTGTGGAAGCAGGTGTATCACAGGCCTAAATCAGTATTTTGTGGAAGCAGGTGTATCGTAGGCCTCAATCAATATTTGGTGGAAGCAGGTAAATCAATCCCCTTAATCAGTATTTTGTGGAAGCAGGTATATCACACCCCTCAATCTGTATTTTGTGGAAGCAAGTATATAAAACCCCTTAATCAGTATTTTGTGGAAGCAGGTATGTCGCCCCCCTCAATCAGTAGTTTGCGAAAATGGGTATATAGAACACCTTAATCAATATTTTGTTTAAGCAGGTAAATCGCACCCCTCAATCTGTGATCTGTAGAAGCAGGTATATCAAACACCCTAATCAGTATTTTGTGGAAGCAGGTGTATCGCAGGCCTCAATTAATATTTGGTGGAAGCAGGAATATAAATCTCCTTAAAGGGAACCTGTCACCGGGATTTTGTTTATAAAGCTGAGGAGAGGACATGGGTTGCTAGATGGCCTCTAGCACATCTGTAATACCCAATCCCCATAGCTCTGTGTGCTTCTATTGTGTAAAAAAAAAAAAGATTTGATACATATGCAAATTAACCTTAGATGAGTCCTGTCCCTGAGATGTTAAATTGCATATGTATCAAATTGTTTTGTTACGCTATCAACCAGTTCCATAGTTTTTTTTATTTTTTATTATACACAAACACATATATAAATATATATACATAACCCCCCCAAACCCCCCTCCCAACCTGACTAACCCCAAAACATTAAGTCCCTATATAGTCAACTTATACATATACAATATACTTATCATATAATACACAACACAAAATCCAACTTTTTAGCTATGGTTCAGTGCCTGTAAACCAAACCATCCTGCTTCATCATAAAACAAAACAAAAATCTAATAGTGTCATGCCAGCCCACCACCAGGGCTGAGAGTTACTCGGTTAGTGTACCCTGAAACAAAAACCCCTCCACAGATGAGACACTTTAGGGCCACCCAACCTTTCGTTCTCAAGAGAGCACACTTTATCCAGGTCACCCATGATGCTTCTATATACTGTCTCCACTGGGATGACTTTAGAACCCGTCGACACTAGACACCTTGCGCACCAAATGTGATACCTGACCACTTTGCTAACTAGGAATAAAGTGCAACGGTCCCATCCACCCAGATCTTTGAACGCACCAAAGGCCCACTCTGCATAAGATAGGGCAGCCAGCCTAGGCCAGCCAATGGAAGTCCCCACCCTTTTGTAGACCTCTATACTAAAAAGACAATGAAGCAAGAAATGGTCCATGCTTTCCAGCACAGCACCGCACTCCTCCCGGGGACAACCCCTTTCCTCAGAGTTTCTACACTTCACAATATCCCTTACATAGCTTACCATGGAAGCAGCGCCAAGCCACATCACAAACTTTCAAGGGAATCCTCACCGAATTTAATAAAGTCAGCCCGCCCTCTAGATCCCGACTTAGGCAATCCCTCAAGGCCAACAGAGGCTGGAAGAAGGTAGACAGGACCTTAAAATCAAGGTTGAACCTCAACTTGGTCTCTATCTCTCCCCTCCCGAGTCCCCATCGCTTTATAATTCTCAGGACCGGGGAAACATAAGCCGGGAGATATCTCTGCCTTGACGAGCGTAGGTCTTTCATACGCCCTCCTGTCTCCCATTCCTGGAAGAAGGGCCGAAACCATTCCCTACAGGAATTCACCCACCAAGGAGCCCTCTCCATGCAGAGGATTGCAATGTTAGCTTTTAAGAAGGTATTCGTTAGGAATACCAATGGGTTGACCATATCCAACCCACCTAGTCTCCTTGGTCGGTAAGTCACATCTCTCTTGACTAGGTTCAGCCTGTTTCCCCATAACATCTGGAAAAAGAGGCTGTAGACCGTTGCCCAGAGAGAGCCTGGCAGGACACAGACAGTGCCCAAGTACAATAGTACCGGGATCAGATAAGCCTTGCACAGGTGAACCATTTCCCTGAGGGTCAAAGACCAACCCTTCCAGCGGTCCACCTTTTGACCGACATCTTTCAGTCTGCCTTCCCAATTTTTCTGATGATAGTCCTCATCCTGGCCAAAATTGATGCCGAGAACTTTGACAGTCTTCTGATGCTCTGGAAGAGTGCCCTGGAGATCGAAAGCAGGATCTCCTTCTCCCAACTAGAGAGTTTTGCATTTATCACGGTTGATCCGAGACCCAGAAACCTCTGAATCACCCACCCCACCTCCTCACCAGAAGAGGCGAAAAAACATCATCCGCATACGCTACCACCGTCAAAGACGGCCCCTTTGCCCCCGCCAGTTCCATCCCCACCCCTGCTAACGGTCCACGATCTACCCTTCTAATGAAGGGATCGATCGCAAACACATACAGCAAGGGGCTTAAGGTACATCCTTGACGGACACCTCGAAGGGCTGTCCTGACCAACCATTGAGCAACGGGAAACTCTCAGCCCCTTTGTACAAAGCCTTTAGCCAATTCACAAACCTCCCCGGCAGACTGTATCACAAAAGGACGGACCACAGGTACTCGTGGTTCACCCAGTCAAAAGCTTTAGCCTGATCCAAAGTCAAAAGAATCCCTTTCCAAAGGCCCGCCTTGCCTCGCTCCACGGCTTCTCGGACACTGAGAACAGCGCTAAAAGTGCTCCGACCGGGAACTATGCAGTGCTGAGCCCCTGAAACTTCACCAATCTATTCAAAAGTATTTTTGCCAGGATCTTTCTGTCCGTATTGAGAAGCGATATGGGTCTCCAATTCTCAATACGGGATGGATCTTTGCCCTTTGACAGAATAATCAGGGCTGACTTACCCATTGACTTTGGTAAAGTGCCCAAGGAAAGACACTTATTAAAGACCTCAGTCAATGGAGGAACTAACTGTTACTTGAAAGTCCTGTACCACTCAGATGTTAAGCCATCTGGACCTGGTAATTTCTTGGGCCTAAGCCCTTCAATGACCAGTCTCACTTCCTCTTCCCTGATTGGTTCAGACTAACGTCGAGAGGGGTCCATTCCTGCCTTGGGAACAGCTTCAGCCAAGAGAGCTGAAAACTTGTCCTGATCTAGTTCTTTCCTACCCAAGAGGTGAGAGTAGAAAGACCTGACCACCTCCAGGATCCCTGATTTTGACCTATTCAGGGATCCTGTACTATCAATCAGGCCTGTCACCAGCTTACGTTTTACTGACATCTTACAGTTGCCATAAGGGTTGGGTGAGCGATACTTCCCTAAATCCCTCTCGACAACCAAAGATGCATACCTATCGTACTGACACCTCTTAAGTAAGGACACTAGAGATATCCTTACGGCTACCTCCCGTTGAGACCAGACTTTCAAGTTTCTTCCTCAGTTTCTGGTACAGATGATTTCTGTCCTGGCACCTGAGGTACGAAAGCTCTCAGAAAAATCTTGCCGTCCTTGTTTTAAACATCTCCCACCACTCTGACTTACTGTTGCAGAGGTCCACTAACGGTTCCTGGCCATAAAAGAATTCCTCGAATGATTGTCTTGTTGTCGCATCTTCCAGGAGAGATGAATTCAACTTCCACAAACCTCTACCCATACAGGGGGTCTCTGCAACATTCAAAGAGAAACAAATTAAACAGTGATCGGAGTTTTTAAGACCGAGAAAACGGCTTCCCCCTTCAAATAAAACCTATCTATCCTAAACCTTTGGCTACCTCGATGAAAGGAGAAGTCCACGTGGTCTGGCTTATGCTTTAAGTGAGCATCCACCAGACTAGCTTCCTCAACTATCTTACTCAATACGACGCTATCAGTATCCAGCCTGACTTTGGAGCCTCCCCTATCACAGACTCTGTCACATTGTTGAAGTCTCCTCCAAAGATCACCTGACGGATGGAAAAAAGGTAAGGTTTAATCCTCATGAGAAGACATTTATGGTCCCACTTAGTTTGTGGACCGTAGATGTTAATGAGCCTCAGCTCTTGTCCTCCCATGAGCACATCCAGGATCAGGCACCTTCCCATTTCTAGTTCAATTACTTTCCTGCATTCCACTCTTCCAGCGGTTTTAAAAAGTACCGCCACCCCGCTACGTGGCTCGGCCGCAAGAGACCAGAAAGATATACCATAACTTCACTCTCTCTTTGCTTTCTCCATCGACTCCATGGAAGTCAACCAGGTCTCTTGCAAAAATAAAATATCAGCATCAAGATGGCTGAAAAAATCAAATGAAGCATAATGAGCCACGTCTAACTTAATTCTAGCAACATTAATGCTTGCTAGTGTCAACGGGGTGAGTTCTGCAATCATAAGTGATTGAACTTGATAGCTTTCTTCTTAACCCGGCCGCCACCCTCAAAATCACAACCATCTGACCCCTTACTTTCTTTCTGCCTTTTCAGGCATTTGGAGACATCCATATCACATTTCTCTTTGGCCACAGGATCTGACTTGGCCCCACCTCCAGAAGGTTTCCCCTCTGAAGGGCAGGGCCCGGCAACCCGTGAGGAGGCCTTCTCACCCTCCGGCACTGTATCCCTCGTCTCCCTCTCAGCCAAGCCAGCCTCTGAGGTATCGCTTAGGATGCCATACTGGTTGGAGACCTCCACAAGAGGGGCACCAGCCGAAACCTTCCTTGGTATCTGGTCAAGGGAGAGTGGGATGGACGGATCCCACTCAAGAGAGGCCTTCCTGCCCTCTCTCTTGCTGTTTCTCTTCTTACCCTGCTTGTTCCTCCTCCTCACCAACCATTCACTGTCCTCCTCATCCACACTATCCCCACATGAGGAGACAAACAGCAGAGAGGTCAGCCTCTTCGGGATGAACTCCGGGGTTCCCATCATCATCACTGTCATCTTGGCCGCTATTGGCTGGATTCTCAACTAGGGTACCAGTTGAGGGATTAGCTGCCTCCTGCTCCCTCTGTTTGCGGCGTTGTTCCTACCACCTGGCCCTAGCTGCCATATTTTTTTTTTTTACCTTATCAGAATCCTTTTGCTTCCTCCAGTGCACTTATCCCCTCACCAGCCTGCCCAGTCCCGGCAGCAGACTCTTCACCAACTGCAGGCCCAGCCTTGCGGCTAGTATCTGCCTGGTTCTGAGCCTGTCCCTGATCTTGGTTGGCAAAGGCAAGCGGACAGCGACTAAACGGGTGACACAGGTCTCTACACAGGTTACACCTGATCTTCCGACAGGTTGTGGCAAGATGGTCACTCCCTCCACACTTCACGCACCTCTGGGTCTTACACTGTGCACTGAAGTGTGTGGGGTCGCCGCACCTGTGGCAGACCTTTGGCTGCCCCTGGTAAAAAAACATTATCCGATCCCTCCCTATGAAGGCCCAGGAGGGGATATGGGTAACAGAATTTCCCTGGACCCTAAACATCACGTTTAAGGTCCAGACCCCCGACCAAATACTGTGCTCATCCAAGACCTTGGCTGGGTAGCCCACTTCACCATAGTGACTCAGCCAGGTCGCTATGTCTACACTAGAAAGAGACTCATTACAAGTTAACAGTCACTTTCTTCACCTTGTTCTGGCGGGTGATAGCCTGGACGGCAAAACCCTGCCATTCCGGGGTGCTCTTTATTAGCTCATATCTGGACCAGAAGAGCTTAAGCCCCTCTGGTCGGACAAAGCTGATGTCAAAGAACTTGGTCCCGTAGGGATGGATGAGGGCATAGATGTCTTTCGCCTCAAAACCCATCTGCAGGAAAAGCTCCCCAACAGTCTTCCTGGAAGGTGTTGCTTCCTTACCTTTCCAAAACAGACGGGCCACATTCTTACGGTCCAATAATAATGATTAGGACCTAACCTGGGTAATGTTTATTAAAAAATAATTTTACAAATGCCTAGGAAGGCAATATGACCTATCTTGACACAGGTGAAATTGCTATTGAAATTGAATTCCTACGGTCCCCCCCGGGTGTGGGGTGAGTCCAGACGGTCTCACCCCTCTTTTGCTCTTGGAAGGCTCTCAGCCCGTGTCTCTCCGTCCAGAAAGACAGGTCAACTGATTCACCCTCTACTTGTATGGAGGTCTCCGCACCCTCTTTAAAGGCCCCCAAGAGGTGCCGTTGCAAGTTACCCTTGACAGATCCTTTGGGCAAAGAGTCCCTTGTTCCCTGCTGGACGATATTTGCAAAAGTACGTTTTGCCTTTTTTGACTGTCTCTCCTTATCTTTATCCTCCTCCTCTTTTCTCAACTTCTCCATATCCTCAGCAGTCAAAATCCTTGCGTCATATTCTTCCATATCCACATTTTCACCACCTATAACATTCCCACTTACATCATTTCCACTCACTTCCATATTTTCACTTACTTTTGCATTCCCACTTGCATCCACACTTGGTCCTGCATTACTGATTCCATTCTCCCCTTCTTTCATACTACCTTTCGTATCTCTTTTTGCATCGTTCCACTTTTCACCACATGCTTATTACTTTTTCCCCGGGAACCACCACTCACTCACCCTAGACTGGCCGAGTTCTCCCCACTTCTACCATTAATCACCACTGTATTTTGTACTGGCTCCATTACTTTGCAATCACTTTTTTTTATCTTTCCTTACTGTTGTCTCTCCTGACCTCAGTGGTGCCAGGCACCACCACCCCCTCTACCGCAGAAGGAGCCACCTTGTCCGCCCTTTTCGCGACCTTGTCCGCCCTCACCTCGTCCATCTTTACCTTGTCCGCAGCCAAACTCTCCCGCTCTGTACAACCTAGCTCCACATCAGGAGCTAGACTGGGCTCAGCAGTGGGTTTTGAAGTATTTCAAGGGCCATACACCAACACCTCTCTCTCCACAACTTTGGTTCTATTTTTTTTACTTTACTTTCTCCTCTTCAGGTTTCTCCTCATCTCCAAAATAGAGCCTACCTATTGGGGATTCCAGCTGCCTGATACTTTGTAATATCAATACACCAGACTCGCTTTCATCCCTGGAGGCTGCTCCCTGACTCCAAGAGGGTTCCCCCTGCCCCGCTGGCTAGGAGTCCTGCCCAGAATTTTCGGCCACTGCTGTTTTACTCGGGCTCCTGATCCGGAGCCCTGACGGACCAGGGGAGCCAGACTCAGCACCTGACATGTTTTCAAACCGTCTGTCATTTTGAAACTTTTCCATAAATGGACCACCATTTTTTTCTATGGCCAGTTTCTTCTCTTCCAGGATCATTATCTCCTCCTCTAGCTTATCCAGCTTAGAGGTGATATAAGTTTTTTTACGCTTAGGCAATAAGCCCTCATGTAGCTTCATAATTTTGTGTTCCAATTTAACTTTTCTCAAGTCTTTTTTAATTTAATCATATAGCTTTAGATAAAAAAACACTCTGGAAGCAAAAAATGTCTGCAGTATCTGTGGGGCCTTGCACACCCCAGTTGCAGATCACCTTGGTTACATCCACACCAGCCCCACCTAGGTGAGACAAACCAGACTCTCCAGGGCGAGATATACTTGCTTCACTGACCCCGGAAATCACATTCCTAGACACCTTTACCGGCATCTTTCCCATCTGTTTGTCCATTGACACTTTAGGGCCAACCACCCTCCGCACTGCTTGTTCAGCAGCAAAACCTTTTTTAACCGTGCCCACCACTTGTTCAGCAGTAGACATTACAGGGCTTAACTACATGGACGCCGGCATGGTCGAGTCCAAGCTCCTGACCTTTCTAATATTTCCCCGGGTCTTCCCCGAGTGTCGGGTCTCCGAGCCTCTCCTTCCCACTGCGCTCTTCGTTGGGGCACTTGATTGCAAAACGTTCGCAAAGGTCCCATGTCGCTTACCTCCTCCTGGCTGCGACACTACCCCCGATCGTTGCATACCTTCTGACACTGTGTCCAATGTCTCTGGACTGCATGGTCTCTCTGTGCCTTCAATTTCCACCTCAACTTCATACACCACAGGTGCAGGCATATCCTGTGTCAGATCCATTGCGATTTCTTGCCATCGCCGTGCCACTGTTGCGGCCGCCCGATATAGAACGCCGGACGGCCGCAGCTTGGGTGTCCATACCGGGAGAGAACGCCACCCCTGGGGAAAGGGCAGAGCTCCCCCCGGCAAACACCGTTGGCCTCCCGACCCTGTCTCCAAGTGCTGCAGTCCTCCTGTAGATTTTACCCTCCAGGACCTGCAATGATGTCACACTGGTCAGCTGACAGGAAGTGATGCAAACAGGAAGCCAGCGTACCCAAACTTTGCACTGTGGGTCACTGGGTGACTGGGGGTTAAAATTTATTAAAAGTAGGCGGAGTCTACAGCAGCCAATCAAATTTCAGCCATTTGTTTGAATGTGAAAATTTAAAACTGTCGCTGCTCTTAGACTGTTAATGGCCAAGTCCTCAAACTTGGCACAGTTGGTCATTGGAGGACTGGGATTAAAATACTAAGAAGTGGGTGGGGCAAAAATCAACCAATCAGATTTATTTGTTTGATTTAAATGGGAAAAACTAAAAATACTGCTATTCTCACATTATTGATGTCATGGGCCTCAAATATCACAAATGTGGTCATTGGGTGTTTCCACTTCAAAGTAAGAAAAAGTGGGCGGAGCCTCCAACAACCAACCAAATTTCACTCAATGATTTTTCAATAGAAAACAATAAAACTGCTGCCCATTTTTACACTTTAAATGCCATGATTCCCAAACCTTAAAGTGTTAGTCACTGGGGAACTGTGGTTCACAATTAGGAAAAAAAGGGGCGAGGCAACAACAGCCAATCAGATTTCAGCCATTGACCTTAATGAAAAACAGATAAACTGCTGCTATTATCACAGTTTAAATGTCAAGTGTCCCAAACTTAGCACAATTACTCACTGGGCGACTGCAGTCAAAGTTTAGGAAAAGTGGGTGGAGCCTAAAACAGCCAATCAGATTTCACCTATTGACTTCAATGTAAAACTTTCAAAGACTGCCATTGTCCCAGTTTTAAAGCCAGAGGCCCCAAGTTATGCACAGACCATGACTTGGAGACTGGCTGTTTTAAGTTTTATGAATAGGAACCCCAATCAAATGTTACCCATTGCTATTCAATGGGAATATTTGAATTGCTGCTATTCTTACACTGATAATGGTAGAGTCTTCAAACTTGGTACATTTGGTCAATGGGTGACTGGAATTCAAATTTAAAAAGTGGGCGGAGCCAAACACAGCCAATCAGATTTTTAGGATTGATTTAAATGGGAAAAACTAAAAATGCTGCCATTCTCACATTATTGATGTCAAGGACATCAAATATCACAAATTTGGTCATTGGCTGTTTCCATTTCGGGGTTAGAAAAAGTCGGTGGAGCCACCAACAAACAATCAAATTTCTCTCTTTGATTTTCGAAAGAGTGCTACTCCTCCAACAGTTTTAGGAGTACAATTTTAAAACTTTGCACACTTCTTCGGCCCATAGCCGTGAAGGTTGCTTGTGCTTTGTTACGCAATCCCACCCTCTGTGCCCCTGGGGCTCTAGCGTTTTCAAGCCAACATCCTGTGGTTTCTTTAGAAACGACACCATCTAGTTATTATTAGTATTATTATTATTACATAGTTGTCACATTATTCTGAGAATATCCTACTTTTGACGTCAGCAGTGTGTAGCTCATAATGGAAGTTGCATGTTGTGAGCTGGCTCGGTGGGTTTATGAGGCATGTGATTGGCTGTCTGCACAAATAGCCCTCATTCCTGTCTTGGATAAAATAGGTGATTTCATCAGAGTTGTAGGAAGAGATGACGATTGGCTTTTGGGCCAAGGGCAGCTATATTTATGAAAGTGTACAGTTTGTGAACTGTTCGCTGCTGCTGTGGTGAAAGTGTAACGTTAGTGAACAAATGGCCCCATTGTGAAGAAGCAATGTGGAAACATTGATGTGAGAGGTGAACGTCCGCTTTCAAGATCTGCAAGGACAGACAACATGCTACAGTAGAGCATCTCACCACCAAAATGAATCAGTGGGCTACCAGACATGTGCCTAAAACAACTGGTCAGTGAACCCTACTGCATATGGGGCTCCGAAGCAGATAGATGGTCATGGCACCTCTGCTGGCAAAGTTCCCTTGCCAGAAAAAGCTTAAATTTTCTCAACAGTATCGGAATTAGATTGATAAAGGGTTTTCTTCCCTGATTAGTTACGTTTTCTGCTTCATGGAATGGATGTATATTGGTGTGTCAGGAGAGAAACATCAGAGAGGGAACACCATGCAGCCATTGCTAAAAGAACACAATCTGGTGGTGGCAGCGTTATGGTCTGGGGAAGGTTTTCTTTGTATTCTCTGGGCACAATCATCCATGTGGAAGGCATTCTTAACTGATTTGAGTATGAATCCATCTTTGCAGGTCACATACACCCATACATGCTGATTGTCTCCCCTGGGACGGATAAGAAGTTCCAGCAAAACAATGTGACATATCATGTGGCTAGAAATGTCCACCATTAGTTGGAAGAGCATGACCAAGACTATCCAAGTTCTATCTTGTGCCCTTAATTCCCTAGACTTGAACCCAATTGAGCATCTGTGGAACCACCTTGATCTTCATGTTCGCTCTATGGATCCTTCCACACACCCTCTCCAGCAGCTGTGGAATGCACTGCAGTCAGCATGGCTCCAAATGCTTGTGACAACCTCTCAGGACCTTTATTGAGTCCCCCCAGCCTGTCTAGCTGCTGTCCTTGCTGCACACAGTGGTTTTTCTGGATGCTCAGAATAATGTCACTCAACTGTGTATTATTATTATTATTATTAGTAGTATCATTTCACTGTATCTGCATTTTTGGGGTAATTTCGCAAACTGGTGTAAAGTAGAACATAGTTGTCCATAGCAAACAATCAGATTCCACCTTTCATTTTTGACAGCTCCTTTGGAAAATGAAAGGTAGAATCTGATTGGTTGCTCTGTGCAACTAAGCCAAATTTCCTTTACACCAGTTTGAGAAATGACCCCATTTATTTTATAAGCATTGTTTTTTTTCATCACTAACTTTTCAAGTGCTTTTTGAGTACATTAAATAGGGTCAAACATCAACTCATAGAAAATGACAGCGAAGCATTCACATAACCTATGCCAGACGATATGTGGTAAAGCATTAACCCCATTCACCCCAACGCAACAAGTATAATAAACTATATAACTGTCTCATTTCTAAGAAGACAAATTGTTTGTTAGTTTCTAGATGATACCGTAACACTGATGAAGTCGAGTTCACGCATTGCACCTTAGCTACGGCAGCTGGGCAGATTTCCATGTGCTTCTCTAGACAGACTAAAGGTCATTTTGATGAATTAGATGAAGCAGAACAAACTTTCACATTATGTAAATAAAATGTTTGTGATTTATGCTTCCTGTAGAAGTCTTCTGGATTTAAGACTGCTTCTATTTGACTCTGACTAAGGGGTGGATTCGCCATATACCTTACAGGGAAATTTCCCGGTGGAACGATGCCCAGGGGGCCGGCCAGTGGGAGTTTTTGCGGATGTATTTTGTGCTGCTGGCAGTATTTTGTGATGGACTGTGGTATTTGGCTCTGTTGTGGTGGTATTATGCGTCACAATATGGTATTTCTGGCCCTGCATCCATCAATTAGGACCCAATTATAAAATGTACTTACTTTTTAAAGGGCCACTTTAAGTTCCCAGTCCGCCCCTGCTCTGACTGCTATTTAAAAAGCACCTGTCAGCAGAATGAACTCCATTTGAGTCAGCCATACTGCATGGTGAGATTGATCCTGCTGATTAGGGATAAGCAAATCGACTTTGGATGCTTCATCTGAAGTCAACTCGCATAAAACTTTGTTGTAATACTGTACAGAGCGGAAACTCCGTACAATATTAGAATGTAATGCTCCAATTAGCCAAAGTTATTACTTTAAGAAGTCTTGCGAGACTCTGTATAATAACTTCATGAGTTAATTATTACTGTAAAAAAACCTTGGTATCAAACTCGGGCTCGGTTCCTAGTGGTATCTTGAAACTGAACCCGAATTTGGTACCAAGGTTTTTTACAGTAATAATTAATTCACAAAGTTATAACACAAAGTCTCATGAGACTTTGTGAAGTAATAACTTTGGCTCATCGGAGCAGATACATTCTGATACTGTAGGGAGCTCCCACTATGTACAGTATTACAACAAAGTTTTATGCAAATCTACTTCGGATAAACCATCCAACGTCGATTCGCTCATCCCAACTGCTGATTGAAATGTTACCTGTCTTGTGAGAATCGGTTCTGGCATTGCTGGTAAAAAAAAAAAATAATAATAATAAATGCTTTTGAGGGTTTCAGTGCACTGAAGGTACGGTCTAGCCCCTCGTTGCACCTCAGCTCCCCAGCGTTCCAGTACTGGACACACCCCTTGGTGAATTAAAGCCCTTATTTACATAAAGAATGAAAGTCTTCTTTACTAGGGGATGACACAAAAACGATTTTCACAAGACAGGTGTTACTTTAATCAGGATGAACCCTCCCAAAATATCTCATTCTATAAGGTTGGTCCTACTGACAGGGTTTCTCTAGCACTTACAATATGGTATTTCGGCCCATAGAATTTTGGTAGAATAATCAACTATCCAAAATAATTAGGGATGAGCGAACCCGAACTGTATAGTTCGGGTTCGTACCGAATTTTGGGGTGTCCGTGACACGGACCCGAACCCGGACATTTTCGTAAAAGTCCGGGTTCGGTGTTCGTCGCTTTCTTGGCGCTTTTTGAAAGGCTGCAAAGCAGCCAATCAACAAGCGTCATACTACTTGCCCCAAGAGGCCATCACAGCCATGCCTACTATTGGCATGGCTGTGATTGGCCAGTGCAGCATGTGACCCAGCCTCTATTTAAGCTGGAGTCACATAGCGCCGCCCGTCACTCTGCTCTGATTAGCGTAGGGAGAGGTTGCAGCTGCGACGTTAGGGCGAGATTAGGCAGTGATTAACTCCTCCAAAAGACTTCATTCAGTGATCGATCTGCAGCTGTGGATCATTGAACTGCTGATATTCAATTGTTCACTGTTTTTAGGCTGCCCAGAGCGTTTTTCATTCACTTTTTTCTGGGGTGATCGGCGGCCATTTTGTGTCTTGTGGTGTGCCAGCACAAGCTGCCACAAAGTACATTTAACCATCAATAGTGTGGTTATTTTTTGGCTATATCCTACATCAGGGTAAAGCTGTCACACCAAGTGCATTTAACCATCAATAGTGTGGTTATTTTTTGGCCATATACTACATCAGAGGCAAGTTGTCACCAAGTGCATTTAACCCTCAATAGTGTGGTTGTTTTTTGCCTATATCCTACATCAGGGTGAAGCTGTCACACCAAGTGCATTTAACCATCAATAGTGTGGTTATTTTTTGGACATATACTACATCAGGGGCAAGCTGTCACCAAGTGCATTTAACCCTCAATAGTGTGGTTATTTTTTGGCCATATCCCAGTCTAATTCTGACTGTAAACGTATACCTGTCACCCAGCGCCTAAATAATAGGCCTCAAATTTATAGTCAGCTAAATCTGTAGTTATTGCTGTGGCTGGGCAAGTTATTTAGTGTCCGTCAAAGCACAGTTTTTGTTCTGGGTTGAAATACAATTCCCAATTTAGCAATTCTCTAAATTAGTGGTTTCTGCTGTATCAGGCCTACTTTAAATTTATCCCTAAAAGGGTATATAAGATTCAAGGTGCAGATAGGGTCCTTCTCAATAACTTCACACACACGCTACTGTGCATATCCCAGTCTAATTCTGTCCGTAAACGTATACCTGTCACCCAGCGCCTAAATAATAGGCCTCAAATTTATAGTCAGCTAAATCTGTGGTTACTGCTGTGCCTGTATTAGTGTAATACGGTACCTAAATAGATAGCCAGATAGTGTTAGGTGTATGTAAAAAATAAAAGGCCTGAATTTGAATTCAATACATTGGGCCAAATAATATTTTTGTTGTTGTGGTGAACGATAACAATGAGGAAAACATCTAGTAAAGGACGCGGACATGGTCGTGGTGGTGTTAGTGGACCCTCTGGTGCTGGGAGAGGACGTGGCCGTTCTGCCACAGCCACACGTCCTAGTGTACCAACTACCTCAGGTCCCAGTAGCCGCCATAATTTACAGCGATATATGGTGGGGCCCAATGCCGTTCTAAGGATGGTAAGGCCTAAGCAGGTACAGGCATTAGTCAATTGAGTGGCCGACAGTGGATCCAGCACGTTCACATTATCTCCCACCCAGTCTTCTGCAGAAAGCGCACAGATGGCACCTGAAAACCAAGCCCATCAGTCTGTCACATCACCCCCATGCATACCAGGGAAACTGTCTCAGCCTCAAGTTATGCAGCAGTCTCTTATTCTGTTTGAAGACTCCGCTGGCAGGGTTTCCCAAGGGCATCCACCTAGCCCTTCCCCAGCGGTGGAAGACATAGAATGCACTGACGCACAACCACTTATGTTTCCTGATGATGAGGACATGGGAATACCACCTCAGCATGTCTCTGATGATGACGAAACACAGGTGCCAACTGCTGCGTCTTTCTGCAGTGTGCAGACTGAACAGGAGGTCAGGGATCAAGACTGGGTGGAAGACTATGCAGGGGACGATGAGGTCCTAGACCCCACATGGAATGAAGGTCGTGCCACTGACTTTCACAGTTCGGAGGAAGAGGCAGTGGTGAGACCGAGCCAACAGCGTAGCAAAAGAGGGAGCAGTGGGCAAAAGCAGAACACCCGCCGCCAAGAGACTCCGCCGGCTACTGACCGCCGCCATCTGGGACCGAGCACGCCAAAGGCAGCTTCAAGGAGTTCCCTGGCATGGCACTTCTTCAAACAATGTGCTGAAGACAAGACCCGAGTGGTTTGCACTCTGTGCCATCAGAGCCTGAAGTTAGGCATTAACGTTCTGAACCTTAGCACAACCTGCATGACCAGGCACCTGCATGCAAAGCATGAACTGCAGTGGAGTAAACACCTTAAAAACAAGGAAGTCACTCAGGCTCCCCCTGCTACCTCTTCTGCTGCTGCCGCCTCGGCCTCTTCTGCTGCTGCCGCCTCGGCCTCTTCCTCCGCCTCTGGAGGAACGTTGGCACCTGCCGCCCAGCAAACAGGGGATGTACCACTAACACCACCACCACCTCCGTCACCAAGCATCTCAACCATGTCACACGCCAGCGTTCAGCTCTCCATCTCACAAACATTTGAGAGAAAGTGTAAATTCCCACCTAGCCACCCTCGATCCCTGGCCCTGAATGCCAGCATTTCTAAACTACTGGCCTATGAAATGCTGTCATTCAGGCTGGTGGACACAGACAGCTTCAAACAGCTCATGTCGCTTGCTGTCCCACAGTATGTTGTTCCCAGCCGGCACTACTTTTCCAAGAGAGCCGTGCCTTCCCTGCACAACCAAGTATCCGATAACATCAAGTGTGCACTGCGCAACGCCATCTGTGGCAAGGTCCACCTAACCACAGATACGTGGACCAGTAAGCACGGCCAGGGACGCTATATCTCCCTAACTGCACACTGGGTAAATGTAGTGGCGGCTGGGCCCCAGGCGGAGAGCTGTTTGGCGCACGTCCTTCCGCCGCCAAGGATCGCAGGGCAACATTCTTTGCCTCCTGTTGCCACCTCCTCCTACTCAGCTTCCTCCTCCTCTTCTTCCACCTGCTTATCCAGTCAGCCACACACCTTCACTACCAACTTCAGCACAGCCCGGGGTAAACGTCAGCAGGCCATTCTGAAACTCATATGTTTGGGGGACAGGCCCCACACCGCACAGGAGTTGTGGCGGGGTATAGAACAACAGACCGACGAGTTGGTTGCTACCGGTGAGCCTCAAGCCCGGCCTGGTGGTGTGCGATAATGGGCGAAATCTCGTTGCAGCTCTGGGACTAGCCGGTTTGAGGCACATCCCTTGCTTGGCGCATGTGCTGAATTTGGTGGTGCAGAAGTTCATTCACAACTACCCCGACATGTCAGAGCTGCTGCATAAAGTGCGGGCCGTCTGTTCGCGCTTCCGGCGTTCACATCCTGCCGCTGCTCGCCTGTCTGCGCTACAGCGTAACTTCGGCCTTCCCGCTCACCGCCTCATATGCGACATGCCCACCAGGTGGAACTCCACCTTGCACATGCTGGACAGACTGTGCGAGCAGCAGCAGGTCATAGTGGAGTTTCAGCTGCAGCACGCACGGGTCAGTCGCACTACAGAACAGCACCACTTCACCACCAATGACTGGGCCTCCATGCGAGACCTGTGTGCCCTGTTGCGCTGTTTCGAATACTCCACCAACATGGCCAGTGGCGATGACGCCGTTATCAGCGTTACAATACCACTTCTATGTCTCCTTGAGAAAACACTTAGGGCGATGATGGAAGAGGAGGTGGCCCAGGAGGATGAGGAGGAGGAGGAAGAGGGGTCATTTTTAGCACTTTCAGGCCAGTCTCCTCGAAGTGACACAGAGGGAGGTTTTTTGCAACATCAGAGGCCAGGTACAAATGTGGCCAGCCAGGGCCCACTACTGGAGGATGAGGAGGACGAGGAGGAGGTGGAGGAGGTGGAGGAGGATGAGGATGAAGCATGGTCACAGCGGGGTGGCACCCAATGCAGCTCGGGCCCATCACTGGTGCGTGGCTGGGGGGGAAACGCAGGACGATACGCCTCCCACAGAGGACAGCTTGTCCTTACCCCTGGGCAGCCTGGCACACATGAGCGACTACATGCTGCAGTGCCTGCGCAACGACAGCAGAGTTGCCCACATTTTAACCTGTGCGGACTACTGGGTTGCCACCCTGCTGGATCCACGGTACAAAGACAATGTGCCCACCTTACTTCCTGCACTGGAGCGTGATAGGAAGATGCGCAAGTACAAGCGCACGTTGGTAGACGCGCTACTTAGAGCATTCCCAAATGTCACTGGGGAACAAGTGGAAGCCCAAGGCCAAGGCAGAGGAGGAGCAAGAGGTCGACAAGGCAGCTGTGTCACGGCCAGCTCCTCTGAGGGCAGGGTTAGCATGGCAGAGATGTGGAAAAGTTTTGTCAACACGCCACAGCTAACTGCACCACCACCTGATACGCAACGTGTTAGCAGGAGGCAACATTTCACTAACATGGTGGAACAGTACGTGTGCACACCCCTCCACGTACTGACTGATGGTTCGGCCCCATTCAACTTCTGGGTCTCTAAATTGTCCACGTGGCCAGAGCTAGCCTTTTATGCCTTGGAGGTGCTGGCCTGCCCGGCGGCCAGCGTTTTGTCTGAACGTGTATTCAGCACGGCAGGGGGCGTCATTACAGACAAACGCAGCCGCCTGTCTACAGCCAATGTGGACAAGCTGACGTTCATAAAAATGAACCAGGCATGGATCCCACAGGACCTGTCCATCCCTTGTGCAGATTAGACATTAACTACCTCCCCTTAACCATATATTATTGTACTCCAGGGCACTTCCTCATTCAATCCTCTTTTTATTTTCATTTTACCATTATATTGCGAGGCAACCCAAAGTTGAATGAACCTCTCCTCTGTCTGGGTGCCGGGGCCTAAATATATGACAATGGACTGTTCCAATGTTGGGTGACGTGAAGCCTGATTCTCTGCTATGACATGCAGACTGATTCTCTGCTGACATGAAGCCAGATTCTCTGTTACGGGACCTCTCTCTTCTGCCTGGGTGCCGGGGCCTAAATATATGACAATGGACTGTTCCAATGTTGGCTGACGTGAAGCCTGATTCTCTGCTATGACATGCAGACTGATTTTCTGCTGACATGAAGCCAGATTCTCTGTTACGGGACCTCTCTCCTCTGCCTGGTGGCCTGGGCCTAAATATATGACAATGGACTGTTACAGTGGTGGCTGACGTGAAGCCTGATTCTCTGCTATGACATGCAGACTAATTCTCTGCTGACATGAAGACAGATTCTCTGTTACGGGACCTCTCTCCTCTGCCTGGGTGCTGGGCCTAAATATATGACAATGGACTGTTGCACTGGTGGCTGACGTGAAGCCTGATTCTCTGCTATGACATGCAGACTGATTCTCTGCTGACATGAAGCCAGATTCTCTGTTACGGGACCTCTCTCCTCTGCCTGGGTGCCGGGGCCTAAATTTATGACAATTGACTGTTACAGTGCTGGGTGACTTGAAGCCAGATTCTCTGCTATGGGACCTCTCTCCAATTGATTTTGGTTAATTTTTATTTATTTTATTTTTATTTTTATTAATTTCTCTATCCACATTTGTTTGCAGGGGATTTACCTACATGTTGCTGCCTTTTGCAGCCCTCTAGCCCTTTCCTGGACTGTTTTACAGCCTTTTTAGTGCCGAAAAGTTCGGGTCCCCATTGACTTCAATGGGGTTCGGGTTCGGGACGAAGTTCGGATCGGGTTCGGATCCCGAACCCGAACATTTCCGGGAAGTTCGGCCGAACTTCTCGAACCGGAACATCCAGGTGTTCGCTCAACTCTAAAAATAATTCATTATAATAATATTATAAGAATTAGAGCTGTAATCTGCTCTTATCTTAGATGAGTATTGGAACTGTCAAATTACAGAATTTTTCATTCCCTCAGAGACGCATTTTGAGGCTTTCTCATTTTTGAAAAAAAAATATTTTCCTATTAGAATAATATCTTATTAAAATTGCACAGTCCTTATTGTATTCTAATAATGTTAACATTTGAAAACTTGTAGACGCCGCCAGTAACACATCATTATGTGCTGAATAATTGTATCCATCTGAAAGGCGCTCTCACCGCAGTGAAGATGTGTCGAGATAATTACTATACGCTGGTGACATTTTTAACTGGGAGCGGTAACTTTATATTGCATATACATTAAAACAAATAGTTCAGCTTTTATTTTAATTGTAATAAAGACAATTTTAGGCTGCAATTGAGGCAAACTAAACTAACAGTCAGAATTCTGGTTTCATGTACTCCTGAAAACTGGCGATCATGCTTTGCAACACATTTAATAGGTATTTAAGATACTTTTGCACCTTGATCAAAAAGATGGCCTGTTTTAGAGGGAAAAAGGTGTGATTTAGAAGGAAGGGGCATGGCTTAAAATGTAACAAGGTGCTCTGAAATTGTGCCAAATTGTCTAAAGATGCAACAAGTTTAACATTCCCATCAGTCAAAGTGGCAAGTTTGATGTATCTTAAAGGCTATGTACACCTTCGGAGCCAATTTTTGTTTATGACTGCATTTTACTTATTTTTGGCTAAAAATCTTATTTTCAATTGGTCTGACTCTTTATTAAAAATATTGAGCCATTCTTTCGCAAAGTGTTACCTGTTTTGCTAACTGTGTGACTGGTACTTTTACTTTCACTTTGTGCTGGTTATTTAATAAACCTTTTCTCTAAACTACTAAGAGGTCATAAATAGAGTTGAGCGAACACCTGGATGTTCGGGTTCGAGAAGTTCGGCCGAACATCCCGGAAATGTTCGGGTTCGGGATCCGAACCCGATCCGAACTTCGTCCCGAACCCGAACCCCATTGAAGTCAATGGGGACCCGAACTTTTCGGCACTAAAACGGCTGTAAAACAGCCCAGGAAAGGGCTAGAGGGCTGCAAAAGGCAGCAACATGTAGGTAAATCCCCTGCAAACAAATGTGGATAGGGAAATTAATTAAAATAAAAATTAAATAAATAAAAATTAACCAAAATCAATTGGAGAGAGGTTCCATAGCAGAGAATCTGGCTTCCCGTCACCCACCACTGGAACAGTCCATTCTCAGATATTTAGGCCCCGGCACCCAGGCAGAGGAGAGAGGTCCCGTAACAGAGAATCTGTCTTCATGTCAGCAGAGAATTAGTCTGCATGTCATAGCAGAGAATGAGGCTTCACGTCAGCCACCACTGCAACAGTCCATTGGCATATATTTAGGCCCAGCACCCAGGCAGAGGAGGGAGGTCCCGTAACAGAGAATCTGTCTTCATGTCAGCAGAGAATTAGTCTGCATGTCATAGCAGAGAATGAGGCTTCACGTCAGCCACCACTGCAACAGTCCATTGGCATATATTTAGGCCCAGCACACACACAGGCAGAGGAGAGAGGTCCCGTAACAGACAATCTGGCTTCATGTCAGCAGAGAATTAGTCTGCATGTCATAGCAGAGAATGAGGCTTCACGTCAGCCACCACTGCAACAGTCCATTGGCATATATTTAGGCCCAGCACACACACAGGCAGAGGAGAGAGGTCCCGTAACAGAGAATCTGTCTTCATGTCAGCAGAGAATTAGTCTGCATGTCATAGCAGAGAATGAGGCTTCACGTCAGCCACCACTGCAACAGTCCATTGGCATATATTTAGGCCTAGCACACAGGCAGAGGAGAGAGGTCCCGTAACAGAGAATCTGGCTTCATGTCAGCAGAGAATCAGTCTGCATGTCATAGCAGAGAATCAGGCTTCACGTCAGCCACCACTGCAACAGTCCATTGGCATATATTTAGGCCCAGCACACACACAGGCAGAGGAGAGAGGTCCCGTAACAGAGAATCTGTCTTCATGTCAGCAGAGAATTAGTCTGCATGTCATAGCAGAGAATGAGGCTTCACGTCACCCACCACTGCAACAGTCCATTGGCATATATTTAGGCCTAGCACACAGGCAGAGCAGAGAGGTCCCGTAACAGACAATCTGGCTTCATAACAGCAGAGAATCAGTCTGCATGTCATAGCAGAGAATGAGGCTTCACGTCACCCACCACTGCAACAGTCCATTGGCATATATTTAGGCCTAGCACACAGGCAGAGGAGAGAGGTCCCGTAACAGAGAATCTGTCTTCATGTCAGCAGAGAATCAGTCTGCATGTCATAGCAGAGAATGAGGCTTCACGTCAGCCACCACTGCAACAGTCCATTGGCATATATTTAGGCCCAGCACCCAGGCAGAGGAGGGAGGTCCCGTAACAGAGAATCTGTCTTCATGTCAGCAGAGAATTAGTCTGCATGTCATAGCAGAGAATGAGGCTTCACGTCAGCCACCACTGCAACAGTCCATTGGCATATATTTAGGCCCAGCACACACACAGGCAGAGGAGAGAGGTCCCGTAACAGAGAATCTGGCTTCATGTCAGCAGAGAATCAGTCTGCATGTCATAGCAGAGAATGAGGCTTCACGTCAGCCACCACTGCAACAGTCCATTGGCATATATTTAGGCCCAGCACACACACAGGCAGAGGAGAGAGGTCCCGTAACAGAGAATCTGGCTTCATGTCAGCAGAGAATCAGTCTGCATGTCATAGCAGAGAATGAGGCTTCACGTCAGCCACCACTGCAACAGTCCATTGGCATATATTTAGGCCCAGCACACACACAGGCAGAGGAGAGAGGTCCCGTAACAGAGAATCTGTCTTCATGTCAGCAGAGAATTAGTCTGCATGTCATAGCAGAGAATGAGGCTTCACGTCACCCACCACTGCAACAGTCCATTGGCATATATTTAGGCCTAGCACACAGGCAGAGCAGAGAGGTCCCGTAACAGACAATCTGGCTTCATGACAGCAGAGAATCAGTCTGCATGTCATAGCAGAGAATGAGGCTTCACGTCACCCACCACTGCAACAGTCCATTGGCATATATTTAGGCCTAGCACACAGGCAGAGCAGAGAGGTCCCGTAACAGACAATCTGGCTTCATGTCAGCAGAGAATCAGTCTGCATGTCATAGCAGAGAATGAGGCTTCACGTCACCCACCACTGCAACAGTCCATTGGCATATATTTAGGCCTAGCACACAGGCAGAGCAGAGAGGTCCCGTAACAGACAATCTGGCTTCATGACAGCAGAGAATCAGTCTGCATGTCATAGCAGAGAATGAGGCTTCACGTCACCCACCACTGCAACAGTCCATTGGCATATATTTAGGCCTAGCACACAGGCAGAGCAGAGAGGTCCCGTAACAGACAATCTGGCTTCATGTCAGCAGAGAATCAGTCTGCATGTCATAGCAGAGAATGAGGCTTCACGTCACCCACCACTGCAACAGTCCATTGGCATATATTTAGGCCTAGCACACAGGCAGAGCAGAGAGGTCCCGTAACAGACGATCTGGCTTCATGTCAGCAGAGAATCAGTCTGCATGTCATAGCAGAGAATCAGGCTTCACGTCAGCCACCACTGCAACAGTCCATTGTCATAAATTTAGGCCCAGCACCCAGGCAGAGGAGAGAGGTCCCGTAACAGACAATCTGGCTTCATGTCAGCAGAGAATTAGTCTGCATGTCATAGCAGAGAATCAGGCTTCATGTCAGCCACCACTGCAACAGTCCATTGGCATATATTTAGGCCTAGCACACAGGCAGAGGAGAGGTTCATTCAACTTTGGGTAGCATCGCAATATAATGGTAAAATGAAAATAAAAATAGGATTGAATGAGGAAGTGCCCTGGAGTCCAATAATATATGGTTATGGGGAGGTAGTTAATGTCTAATCTGGACAAGGGACGGACAGGTCCTGTGGGATCCATGCCTGGTTCATTTTTATGAACGTCAGCTTGTCCACATTGGCTGTAGACAGGCGGCTGCGTTTGTCTGTAATGACGCCCCCTGCCGTGCTGAATACACGTTCAGACAAAACGCTGGCTGCCGGGCAGGCCAGCACCTCCAAGGCATAAAAGGCTAGCTCTGGCCACGTGGACAATTTAGAGACCCAGAAGTTGAATGGGGCCGAACCATCAGTCAGTACGTGGAGGGGTGTGCACACGTACTGTTCCACCATGTTAGTGAAATGTTGCCTCCTGCTAACACGTTGCGTATCAGGTGGTGGTGCAGTTAGCTGTGGCGTGTTGACAAAAGTTTTCCACATCTCTGCCATGCTAACCCTGCCCTCAGAGGAGCTGGCCGTGACACAGCTGCCTTGGCGACCTCTTGCTCCTCCTCTGCCTTGGCCTTGGGCTTCCACTTGTTCCCCTGTGACATTTGGGAATGCTCTCAGTAGCGCGTCTACCAACGTGCGCTTGTACTCGCGCATCTTCCTATCACGCTCCAGTGCAGGAAGTAAGGTGGGCACATTGTCTTTGTAGCGTGGATCCAGCAGGGTGGCAACCCAGTAGTCCGCACAGGTTAAAATGTGGGCAACTCTGCTGTCGTTGCGCAGGCACTGCAGCATGTAGTCGCTCATGTGTGCCAGGCTGCCCAGGGGTAAGGACAAGCTGTCCTCTGTGGGAGGCGTATCGTCATCGTCCTGCCTTTCCCCCCAGCCACGCACCAGTGATGGACCCGAGCTGCGTTGGGTGCCACCCCGCTGTGACCATGCTTCATCCTCATCCTCCTCCACCTCCTCCTCATCCTCGTCCTCCTCGTCCTCCAGTAGTGGGCCCTGGCTGGCCACATTTGTACCTGGCCTCTGCTGTTGCAAAAAACCTCCCTCTGAGTCACTTCGAAGAGACTGGCCTGAAAGTGCTAAAAATGACCCCTCTTCCTCATCCTCCTCCTCCTCCTCCTGGGCCACCTCCTGTTCCATCATCGCCCTAAGTGTTTTCTCAAGGAGACATAGAAGTGGTATTGTAACGCTGATAACGGTGTCATCGCCACTGGCCATGTTGGTGGAGTACTCGAAACAGCGCAACAGGGCACACAGGTCTCGCATGGAGGCCCAGTCATTGGTGGTGAAGTGGTGCTGTTCTGTAGTGCGACTGACCCGTGCGTGCTGCAGCTGAAACTCCACTATGGCCTGCTGCTGCTTGCACAGTCTGTCCAGCATGTGCAAGGTGGAGTTCCACCTGGTGGGCACGTCGCATATGAGGCGGTGAGCGGGAAGGCCGAAGTTACGCTGTAGCGCAGACAGGCGAGCAGCGGCAGGATGTGAACGCCGGAAGCGCGAACAGACGGCCCGCACTTTATGCAGCAGCTCTGACATGTCGGGGTAGTTGTGAATGAACTTCTGCACCACCAAATTCAGCACATGCGCCAAGCAAGGGATGTGCGTCAAATTGGCTAGTCCCAGAGCTGCAACGAGATTTCGCCCATTATCACACACCACCAGGCCGGGCTTGAGGCTCACCGGCAGCAACCACTCGTCGGTCTGTTGTTCAATACCCCGCCACAACTCCTGTGCGGTGTGGGGCCTGTCCCCCAAACATATGAGTTTCAGAATGGCCTGCTGACGTTTACCCCGGGCTGTGCTGAAGTTGGTGGTGAAGGTGTGTGGCTGACTGGATGAGCAGGTGGAAGAAGAGGAGGAGGAAGCCGAGAAGGAGGAGGTGGCAACAGGAGGCAAAGAATGTTGCCCTGCGATCCTTGGCGGCGGCAGGACGTGCGCCAAACAGCTCTCCGCCTGGGGCCCAGCTGCCACTACATTTACCCAGTGTGCAGTTAGGGAGATATAGCGTCCCTGGCCGTGCTTACTGGTCCACGTATCTGTGGTTAGGTGGACCTTGCCACAGATGGCGTTGCGCAGTGCACACTTGATTTTATCGGATACTTGGTTGTGCAGGGAAGGCACGGCTCTCTTGGAGAAGTAGTGCCGGCTGGGAACAACATACTGTGGGACAGCAAGCGACATGAGCTGTTTGAAGCTGTCTGTGTCCACCAGCCTAAATGACAGCATTTCATAGGCCAGTAGTTTAGAAATGCTGGCATTCAGGGCCAGGGATCGAGGGTGGCTAGGTGGGAATTTACGCTTTCTATCAAATGTTTGTGAGATGGAGAGCTGAACGCTGGCGTGTGACATGGTTGAGACGCTTGGTGACGGAGGTGGTGGTGGTGGTGTTGGTGGTACATCCCCTGTTTGCTGGGCGGCAGGTGCCAACGTTCCTCCAGAGGCGGAGGAAGAGGCCGAGGCGGCAGCAGCAGAATAGGCCGAGGCGGCAGCAGCAGAAGAGGTAGCAGGGGGAGCCTGAGTGACTTCCTTGGTTTTAAGGTGTTTACTCCACTGCAGTTCATGCTTTGCATGCAGGTGCCTGGTCATGCAGGTTGTGCTCAGGTTCAGAACGTTAATGCCTCGCTTCAGGCTCTGATGGCACAGCGTGCAAACCACTCGGGTCTTGTCGTCAGCACATTGTTTGAAGAAGTGCCATGCCAGGGAACTCCTTGAAGCTGCCTTTGGGGTGCTCGGTCCCAGATGGCGGCGGTCAGTAGCAGGCGGAGTCTCTTGGCGGCGGGTGTTCTGCTTTTGCCCACTGCTCCCTCTTTTGCTACGCTGTTGGCTCGGTCTCACCACTGCCTCTTCCTCCGAACTGTGAAAGTCAGTGGCACGACCTTCATTCCATGTGGGGTCTAGGACCTCATCGTCCCCTGCATCGTCTTCCACCCAGTCTTGATCCCTGACCTCCTGTTCAGTCTGCACACTGCAGAAAGACGCAGCAGTTGGCACCTGTGTTTCGTCATCATCAGAGACATGCTGAGGTGGTATTCCCATGTCCTCATCATCAGGAAACATAAGTGGTTGTGCGTCAGTGCATTCTATGTCTTTCACCGCTGGGGAAGGGCTAGGTGGATGCCCTTGGGAAACCCTGCCAGCGGAGTCTTCAAACAGCATAAGAGACTGCTGCATAACTTGAGGCTGAGACAGTTTCCCTGGTATGCATGGGGGTGATGTGACAGACTGATGGGGTTGGTTTTCAGGCGCCATCTGTGCGCTTTCTGCAGAAGACTGGGTGGGAGATAATGTGAACGTGCTGGATCCACTGTCGGCCACCCAATTGACTAATGCCTGTACCTGCTCAGGCCTTACCATCCTTAGAACGGCATTGGGCCCCACCATATATCGCTGTAAATTCTGGCGGCTACTGGGACCTGAGGTAGTTGGTACACTAGGACGTGTGGATGTGGCAGAACGGCCACGTCCTCTCCCAGCACCAGAGGGTCCACTAACACCACCACGACCATGTCCACGTCCGCGTCCCTTACTAGATGTTTTTCTCATTGTTATGGTTCACCACAACAACAAATATATTATTTGGCCCAATGTATTGTATTCAAATTCAGCGGGATATAAATTTGAGGCCTAGTATTTAGGCGCTGGGTGACCGGTATGGATTTAGTGACAGAATTAGACTTGGAAATGCACAGAAGCGTGTGTGTGAAGTTATTCTGAATGACCCAATGTGCACCTTGAATATTATATACCCTTTTTGGGATAGATTTCAAATAGCTCTGATATAGCAGGAACCACTAAATTATGAAATTGCTAAATTGGGAATTGTACTTCAACCCAGAACAAAAAATGTGCTTTGACGGACACTAAATATCTTGCCCAGCAACAACAGTACAGCGGTGGGTAACGAGAGATTTAGAGGGATTTAAATTTGAGGCCTAGTATTTAGGCGCTGGGTGACAGGTATGGGTTTAGTGACAGAATTAGACTTGGAAATACACAGTAGCGGGTGTGTGTGAAGTTATTCTGAATGACCCAATGTGCACCTTCAATATTATATACCCTTTTTGGGATAGATTTCAAATAGCTCTGATATAGCAGGAACCACTAAATTATGAAATTGCTAAATTGGGAATTGTACTTCAACCCAGAACAAAAAATGTGCTTTGACGGACACTAAATATCTTGCCCAGCAACAACAGTACAGCGGTGGGTAACGAGAGATTTAGAGGGATTTAAATTTGAGGCCTAGTATTTAGGCGCTGGGTCACCGGTATGGATTTAGTGACAGAATTAGACTTGGAAATGCACAGAAGCGTGTGTGTGAAGTTATTCTGAATGACCCTATGTGCACCTTCAATATTATATACCCTTTTAGGGATAGATTTCAAATAGCTCTGATATAGCAGAAACCACTAAATTATGAAATTGCTAAATTGGGAATTGTACTTCAACCCAGAACAAAAAATGTGCTTTGACGGACACTAAATATCTTGCCCAGCAACAACAGTACAGTGGTGGGTAACGAGAGATTTAGAGGGATTTAAATTTGAGGCCTAGTATTTAGGCGCTGGGTCACCGGTATGGATTTAGTGACAGAATTAGACTTGGAAATGCACAGAAGCGTGTGTGTGAAGTTATTCTGAATGACCCTATGTGCACCTTCAATATTATATACCCTTTTAGGGATAGATTTCAAATAGCTCTGATATAGCAGAAACCACTAAATTATGAAATTGCTAAATTGGGAATTGTACTTCAACCCAGAACAAAAAATGTGCTTTGACGGACACTAAATATCTTGCCCAGCAACAACAGTACAGCGGTGGGTAACGAGAGATTTAGAGGGATTTAAATTTGAGGCCTAGTATTTAGGCGCTGGGTGACAGGTATGGGTTTAGTGACAGAATTAGACTTGGAAATACACAGTAGCGGGTGTGTGTGAAGTTATTCTGAATGACCCAATGTGCACCTTCAATATTATATACCCTTTTTGGGATAGATTTCAAATAGCTCTGATATAGCAGGAACCACTAAATTATGAAATTGCTAAATTGGGAATTGTATTTCAACCCAGAACAAGAAATGTGCTTGAACGGACACTAAATAACTCGCCCAGCTACAGCACTAGGGACAGATTTAGCTGGATATAAATTTGAGGCCTAGTATTTAGGCGCTGGGTGACCGGTATGGATTTAGTGACAGAATTAGACTGGGATATGGCCAAAAAATGAACAGACTATTGCTGGTTAAATGCACTTGGTGTGACAGCTTCACCCTGATGTAGGCTTTAGCCAAAAAACAACCACACCATTGAGGGTTAAATGCACTTGGTGACAGGCGCAGCTTGCCCCTGATTTTGTATATGGCCAAAAAATGAACAGACTATTGCTGGTTAAATGCACTTGGTGTGACAGCTTCACCCTGATGTAGGCTTTAGCCAAAAAACAACCACACCATTGAGGGTTAAATGCACTTGGTGACAGGCGCAGCTTGCCCCTGATTTTGTATATGGCCAAAAAATGAACAGACTATTGCTGGTTAAATGCACTTGGTGTGACAGCTTCACCCTGATGTAGGCTTTAGCCAAAAAACAACCACACCATTGAGGGTTAAATGCACTTGGTCGCAGCTTGTGCTGGCGCACCACAAGACACAAAATGGCCGCCGATCACCCC
The DNA here is from genome assembly GCF_014858855.1 of Bufo gargarizans. Taxonomy (NCBI): domain Eukaryota; kingdom Metazoa; phylum Chordata; class Amphibia; order Anura; family Bufonidae; genus Bufo; species Bufo gargarizans. Next base: position 55,280,092 of record NC_058088.1, read on the forward strand.
AGAAAAATGAGACTGACAAACGGTCTGTGCAGCCTAAAAACAGTGAGCAATTGAGGATCAGCAGCTCAATGATCCACAGCTGCAGATCGATCAGTTAATCAAGTCCTTTGGAGGAGTTAATCTGCCTAATCTCGCCCTACTGTCGCAGCCGCAACCTCTCCCTACGCTAATCAGAGCAGAGTGACGGGCGGCGCTATGTGACTCCAGCTTAAATAGAGGCTGGGTCACATGGTGCTCTGGCCAATCACAGCCATGCCAATAGTAGGCATGGCTGTGATGGCCTCTTGGGGCAAGTAGTATGACGCTTGTTGATTGGCTGCTTTGCAGCCTTTCAAAAAGCGCCAAGAAAGCATCACAAAAGCGCGAAGAAAGCGACGAACACCGAACCCGAACCCGGACTTTTACGAAAATGTCCGGGTTCGGGTCCGTGTCACGGACACCCCAAAATTCGGTACGAACCCGAACTATACAGTTCGAGTTCGCTCATCCCTAGTCATAAACACTTATGTAAGCCACATTCTTATCATTAAGATAACAACTGAGCTATAATCAGTGTTTGTAATAGCAGAGATAAGGAGTCCTTCAGCTCCTGTTCTGACAGAAAAGACAGGAAATCCAAAGGGTGCTTCTAGAGCAGGGATGGCCAACCTGAGGCTCTCTAGCTGTTGCAAAACTACAACTCCCATCATATCCGGACAGTCTACAGCTATCAGCCTACAGCAGGGCATGGTGGGAGTTGTAGTTTTACAACAGCTGGAGAGCCGCAGGTTGGCCATGCCTGTTATAGAGCATGTCAGTTGTGTACAGAAAAAAAGGACTCCATATTTTTTAATAAAGACCATTGAGTACAATGCAATAATAAAAAAAAAAATGGCTCCCAAAGGTGTACATAGTCTTTAGAAGCACCAGTGCCTTCTCAAACAGTTGACCGGTGGAGGTCCCAGGTGTTACACCCCCACTGATCAGATACTGATGCTCAATCCTGAGGATAGGTCATGAATATTAAAATCTCAGAAAACCCCTTTAATTAATGCTGAGAGCTGTACTCATCCGGCGCTGTGAAGAGAGCTTGGGGTTCCCCCTTGTCATCTGCCCAGAGGGAAATTTCCCTGTAGGGTCTATGGCCAGTCAGCCCCTGGGTTAATGTAACAAGATGTGACCTTTTGCTCGGTTTGAAGTCAATTTTTTTTCAAATTCTCAAAATGCCAAAAACCATTTATTACATTTGTCACACAAAATACAATTCATCTGTCTGAAGTCAAATCTTATTACAAAGGTTCTGTCAGCTCATACACCACTAGAGGACTGGAGGACTTGTGACTATTTTGTGACTTTTTACAAAACATTGCAATGATAAATCTGGCCAATAAATGTAGCTCTTCCCATGAAGCAGTCTACCGTCCCTTAGTAAATTTAAAGTGCCAAAATGTTTTGCAACTCCACCAACAAAATAGGATAAATGACTCCACTTTTTTGGTTCAGCACATTTCATATATTAACCCCTAAGTTTGCATGGGCTACCTTTTAGACAGGAATAGTAAATCAGCTTCAATGTACAAATATAAGTTATGGGGAAGTTGTTACAAAATTATCTCCAAGTACCAACTGTAATAAACTTGACCCTCCTGCCAATCAGAGGGCTAGGCACTGTATTTAAAAAGGACCTGTCACCTCTCCTGACAGGTCTATTTTAGTAATTATTAGTATTCCCCATGAAATGACAATTCTGTAGCAACTATTTTTATAACTCAATGTTGTATCATAACTGTAATAAATGTACCTCTCCGAGCTCCAGCAGTGCGATCCTCAGCTCTGGCACCCTGCTTCTGAACCATGCCCCCCAGTGACACGTCCCTAATTACAGAGCACAATGCTCTGTTTTCTCCCCGCAGTGCTCGTACTCTGGAAGACATGAGCGGTGGGCTGAACGACAGCCCATCTGCTCAAATACCTTTCAGCTGCCTTGTCTGACCTATAGCAGAGTCAGGTCATTGGACGAATCAGGTTCTCTCCGGGGACGTGGCTCTCTACTTCAACCCCCTAGTGCAATTCCCTATTGCTATTGATAGTCTTTGTTGGGCTCACTAGCTGGGTTCCGTGTTCCCTGTCCTTGCGTTTGCTGATTTATTACTCTGTGGTTCTGACCTTGGCTTGTCTTCTGACATCTCTCTGTCTCACGTTTTGGTACTGCGTAGCCTGTCTGGTTCTGATCTATTTTCTATGACTCTGGTTTTGTGTTATTCATTTGTGTGTCTTGTTTGTCCTGCACTTATATTAGTGTAGAGACCATTGTCCAGTTGCTGGTCTGCCATTTAGTACTTACACTGCAAGTAAGTGGGGAAAGCGGGCTGGGTTGTAGTTCAGGGACTCGTTGTCCTCATTTGTTCCTATCTATAGCCGTTACAATTGCTCTATTATTCCTACTAGAATTTTATGAATTAATGTGCTTCTGGATGTTACAAGTTGGGGGTGCGTCCCTACACAGTCTGACACTGACTGTCAGGAGGTTGCTCAGCCAAAATTCTGTACATGTCTATGCGAGGATAGTTGCAATGCCGACTGGTCAAGCCTTGGCTGGTCAGACCTAGGCAGAGATTTAGGTTTTCCACACAGTCATGGTCAGTTGCTGGTGATTGTGTATATATGTCTTGGCTCTGTTTATATCTCTGTACATTGTACCTGAACTGTATACCTGCTTTTTGATCCTTTGTGTACCAACTCTTCATCTGCTGAATGGATCAGTACTGATTCTCCTGGAATTCTGACCATGGCTAGTTTCCGTATTAACTCTTAGCCTGGTGTTTGGGTCCAAATCCTGGGTCCTATCCATCTTTTCTGGTTCTGACCCTGCTTACCAACTACTCTTTGCATTCTGTTAGGCCTGCTTCTAGTGAGCTTGCACAAACTCGCCCCCTTAGCGATAAACCATCACACTAGAAGCCGGATGCATGTTATGCGTTCCATGCTGGAACGCATCAGCCAGAAAGTACTGCTACCAGACCGGAAGCGACTGGATGGGAGAACCCAGAGGTATGCTTGCCTCCTTTCAGCCACCCAGAGAACTTTGAAACATCTTTTTAGGTGCACAAACACACCTATAGTGAGAAATAGGAGACAACACACCCCACTAGATTGCCGTTTTATTAAATAGGATCGTAGTTGCGTTCCACTCTGGAACGCAGAAGCCGGAAGTGAGGACACTTTCGGTCCCGCAATTCCCACACTTTTTTTTTAAATTACCGATTTTTTTCTGCAACACCACATGTGTCAGACAGCCTATAAAAGGTAACATTTGTCTATTCTGTATTTATATGTTATGATTTGACTCCTGAAGAAGGGGGATACTCTGTTTGTACCCCCGAAACGCATTGAGCCGCTTATTTATGAAATAAAGGTGAGAAGAAGCTGGTTGATCCGCGTGCTGTTTTTTCCATCTCTATTGCACAACCGTGGGGCTGACCTCAACTTCTACAATACTACAGGCGATTCTGGCCGGGGGGGGAGCATTTCTTTACCACAGGTGTCTTGAGTTTATCCTAGTGGTTCCCCCCTCCCAGTGAAGTGAGTGGAGACAAAATTATATTGATATTCATGATATAATGTTTTTATCCTATAATATTTTTTAGATTATATACCTTTTTAATTATGTATTATCAGATATTTTACACACAACTATCTACCTAGTCAACTTTATCAGTCCATCACCATCTTCTGATTCGTATCTAAGATTGGCGCTCAACAGTGGTATTTTTTATATCATTTTGGCTTTTGTGATTCTAGTGAGCTTGCACCAGTTTTTCACTATTTGACTCAGCAAATCTGACCTGGGTCCCTAGCAGCCAAGTCTTTTCAGTTTTATGGAAGTCTCTGGTGAAGAATCTCTTGACAGCTTTAGATTCCTACCAACTAGAGTAGATATGGAAGGCCTCTTTCACACGAGCGTGTCCGGATAAGGTCCGGATGCGTTGCGGCAAACCCGCGCGAGTAGGTACGCAATTGCAGTCAGTTTTGACTGCGATTGCGTTCCGTTGTTCAGTTCTTCTTCTTCACAGAAGTTCAGGTTTGGGTTCAAGGTTGTGTAGATTGTATTATTTCCCCGTATAACATGGTTATAAGGGAAAATAATAGCATTCTGAATACAGAATGCTAAGTAAAATAGGGCTGGAGGGGTTTAAAAAAAATACAAAATAATTTAACTCATCTTAATCCACTTGTTCGCGCAGCCGGCATCTCTTCTGTCTTCATCTGTGAGCAATAGGACCTTTGATGACGTCACTGCATTCATCACATGATCCATCACCATGGTAAAAGATTATGTGATGGACCATGTGATGAACGTAGTGACGTCATCAAAGGTCATATTGCTCACAGATGAAGACAGAAGAGATGTCGGCTGCGCGAACAAGTGGATTAAGGTGAGTTAAATTATTTTATTTATTTCTTTAATCCCATCAGCCCTATTTTATTTAGCATTCTGTATTCAGCATGCTATTATTTTCCCTTATAACCATGTTATAAGGGAAAATAATAAAGATCGGGTCCCTATCCCGATCGTCTCCTGGCAACCGTGCGTGAAAATCGCACCGCATCCGCACTTGCTTGCGGATGCTTGCGATTTTCACGCAGCCATGTTCACTTGGAAGGGGCCTGCGTTGCGTGAAAAACGCACAAAATAGAACATGCTGCGATTTTCATGCAACGCACAAGTGATGCGTTAAAATCACCCCTCATGTGAACAGATCCATAGAAATGAATGGGTCCGGATTCAGTGCGGGTCCAATGCGTTCAACTCACGCATTGCACCCGCGCGGAAAACTCGCCCGTGTGAAAGGGGCCTAATAGTTTCAAAATCTACTGGCCATGGTTGTGGATGGTGACTTTATGCTGTCAGCACTGATTGGACAGACTGAGCAGAGACACTGTCCCAATTGCTAAAACCCAGTTCAAGGTGGAACTTTAAAAAAAAAAAAAAAGTTTTTAAAGTTTTTTATTGGTCTAACCCCCTAGAACCAATTCTTGTAATCTAAAAATATTAGGATAAATATGTGAGCCTCTTACTGTTCTATTTGGAGGTAGCTTGATTGCCTCAAAATTAACAGAAAATAGTGAATGATTGAAAAATTGCAAAAAAAAAGTTATTTTTAGAATACAGCAAGGTGTCTGTTACACAGAATGTTAAGTCAGCCATTTTCTAAAACAAGCAAATACAAGCCTGCTTTTAGTATAAAATAGTGTTGATCACGGACATTCGAATTGCAAATTTTTATCGCGAATATTGGCACTTCGAGAATTCGCGAATATTTAGAATATAGTGATATATATTCATAATTTCAAATATTCAATATATTTTAAAAATCATTACACATGATCCCTCCCTGCCTCTAGCTTGCGGGCCAATGAGAAGGCTGCAATATCTTTGACTTTAGGAGTAGTGTTGATTGTGAATTTTCGTAATGCAAATTTTCGTAATGAGAATCAATAAGATCGTTAAAACTCAGATTCGATGGTAAATTCTAACCCCCAGCCATTCCCATGTTGACGGGGACTCTTGTCGGGGAGGAGTTTGCTAAAGTGGAACAATTGTACAGATTTAAAAAAAACAAGACTAATATTCTAAAAGACGAATATGTTTGTTTCTTAGAATATTCATAATATTCAAAAACAAGAATATATAGCAATATAGCAAACATTAGAAAAAAAACTAAAACTAATATATTGATATAGTGATATATATATATATATATATATATATATATATATATATATATATATATATGTTTTTTCGAATATTTATAATATTCTAAAACAAGAATATATAGCAATTTAGTGAATATTCAAAAAAAAGCTAATGTAGAACAATTTAGCTAATATAGTGCTATAATCTTTTTTTTTATAGTTGTATTTTTTTTCCAATCTGAACTTCAGATGAGAAAAAAATTACAACTATTAAACAAAGAAGATTATAGCACTATATTAGCTAAATTGCTCTATATTCGTATTTTTTTTTGAATATTCGCTATATTGCTATATATTCTTGTTTTTTTAATATTACTAATATTCTAAAAAACTAATATATTCGTTTTCTAGAATATTCATCATTTATTTTTTTTTTTTATCTGTACAGTTGTTCTACTTTGGCATACTCCTCCCCGACAAGCGTCCCCGTCACCATGGAATTGCCTGGGAGTTAGGATATATCATCAGTATTTTTAAGATCTCATTGATTCTCATTACGAATATTCTACGAAATATTCGTGAAATATCGCAAATTCGTATATGACGCCTGCAGCTCATCACTAGTATAAAACTGTTCAAAACAACAATATGTACAGAAAATGCATTTTTACACTATTGGCAGATTGTTTCTTGAAGTCAGGATAAGTCTGCCTGTGCTTCTCAATCATCTACAATAAGAATGTCTCATCTTTGGCATTAAGGCCACTGAGTACTTAAATAAGAGCAACCCTACACACTGCATGGTTATTCACCAGACTCATGCCATAATCCATCTCTGCCTGTCATATGTCTGGGTTCACATTGAGAGATGTATGCAGAAGCTCCAAAAGTTCGAGCAACATCATGGACATTGCTGAGATGAAATCTTTGAATTTCTCTTCCATGAATGTCTGTAGGTCCAGAATTATTCACGTGTTATGTTTCTGCTGATCTTGCTCAATCTCAGATTTATTTCTCAGTTTAGGAGACAAGTAACAAATTATTCAAAAACAAAAGTGATGCAGCCTTTGCTATCAATGGTTTGATTGTTGAGTAGCAAATAAGTGATTTCAGTATTAGAAAGTCAACCTATGCTGCACATGCTTACAAAAGAGCCATAATCCAAGTTTTCAAGTACCCACCCACTTGCTGCGAAAATGCACACATCTTGAAGGCCCTTCTCCTGTCTTTGTCAAATGGAACTGGCTTTGAAACATCCAAATCTTCCGACTGTAAATTAATTTCAACAGCCAGCAAATGTGATGCATGGCCTCAGGTGCAATGGATCAGACTCCTCTCGCTGGGACAAATCCAATAGAAAATGACAACCAGCTCCAAAGGCTCCCTGTAGTCATCCCTTGGCTGACTCTCTTCCAGATATCTATTTGCAAATTCAATGATGCTACCCCTAAATGTTTGGCACTGAACTTCAAACTGTTTCATCCACCATTCCTGTTTCAAATTTATTGTGATCAGCAAACTCCTAGTATTTTAAAAAATGCTTGAAGAGAAGAGCCTTTAGAGATGATGAGGCTCCAAGACAGGCTTCAAACATAGCACCAATGATTACTTCTATTATACAAAGTCTGCATGCTAGCAAGAGTAGCTTCTTACTGAGCTTTTATTCCAAGAGAAGACATGCACTAGGAAGCCACCCAGTGTTCCAGCTGGTTGGGTCACAACACATTGCATAAACACTGCTAGTTATGGCCCAGTCTTTCATTGCTGTGTTGACAGATCATGTCATCGCTTTTGCTTCCTAGTTTTGTAACTGTGACCAGGGATCACTGGGAGAACTTGTTCTATGGTTGTTAGATCAGCAACGAGTTTACAATACCACCAAACTGCCACTGGTACGTTGCCATGAAACTCAGCTTTTACCTCTGCTGATTGTTGGAACCTGTGTTACATTCTTTGTCAATGAATTGAGGACAAAGTCTATGATGTTGTTACCTAAGCTCTTTGCAATTTTAGCAACAATAAGCAATGCTTTCTGATCTATAATCTTTGTTCTGTCCGAAGTAGCTGCAAGCTATGCTGTTTCAATCCTCTTCTTACCTCTCTTTCTCTTTGCAGAAGTTTGACAAGTGCAACCTCCAACAGTTCTCTCACCCTTAGCATCTCTGTCCTGACTACTACCTGCTTCTTTAGTTTCTTCATTGGATGTCAATACTGCAATTTCATTATGCCTTCTTCGACAGTTTTCCAGTTGCTGTTGTCTAGCAAGCATTTGTTTCTGTCTAGATGTTTTCTACGTCTCCTTTGCAGTTAACTTTGCATCTAAACCAGCCATTGGTCCCCTTCATCCTTTCTCTCGTTGAGCCAGCAGGAACTCCCTATCTTAGCAATTCTCATTGTGCTAACAGCATTGGCTTGAGCAATGTCGAAGAAATCATCTAGTCGGGAAGCAAACTCTCTTGATTGTTGTGTCAGACTGCTGGCCTTTTTTCTTCTTAAGAAAACACCACCCTTCAAATGTTCCTTGTAATTTAGTTTGACAGTTCTGTACATTTCGTATTTATATTCCTGCTTTGTGCCAAAATGTTGCTATCTTTTCTATTGTAGCAGCTGAAGACTGTCTGATAGTGTCATGCTTTTTCAGGTGATAATGTAAAAGTAAATCAAGAGCCATGCACAGAGATGGCAGCTTGCATTCATTCGCAGTACAGCCAAGTGGATAGACTTCTGTTTGAGATCTAGTAGATGTCGCACTAACACTCAAGATTAACAACAACAGCAAAAACAATAATATAGTGGGTGGATTTAAGAAAAGTATTAAAAAAAAAAAATATGCTGCCCATAGCAACCAATCAATTAGAGATCACAATTTCATAATCTGCTCTTGAAAAATTAAATCTGCATTGTGATTGGTTGCTATTAGCAACTGCAGCAAGCCCATGAAGAACCACCGTGGACTATGGAAAGAGTAGTGGCTCTGGCTGTTACAGTCAATTACGGCGGCCATCCTATTACTGTCGCTACGTAGGGCGAGAACAGTGTAAGGAAGGGCCGCCCTTTCTTACCAAAAGGCAGACCCTGTTTCTGGGGCTTCTGCTTGATGGTAGTTGGGGTGCACATGATGTTAAGTGTTTGGATGGGTGCAAGGCAGAGTGTCCAGAGTGCAAAGTGCAACATATGGTGTAGGAGTCAGGAAACCAGGCTAGACTATAGCAGCCACAGTCCCAGTTTTACACATTGCAATTCTTTTCCAGATAGCAGTGTATACATTTAAGCGAGTATGGAAGTTATGGCCCTCTTTCGTCTCTGTCTTCCTCAAGTCCCTCTCTGTTAAAATGTCAGGTTTCAGAACTTTTGCCACCTTTATTAATTTAATAATAAATATGTTTGAAATCTGTATTTGACACGCTTTTAAATAGAGTGAATAGGGCTGCATGGTTCTTTTCCCTTTATTAAGATGGCGGATGTTGCCTCAGGTGTGCTATGCACATGTCAGCAGTTATGTTTCCTTCTGTGCTGCCGATTTGGATACGTAAGTCATAATGGACATGTGTACTTTGACCCTCGACATGTGGAATTTGCCGGACGCCATGACCCTGGATTCATGAGTTATTGTATTGCCTCTCCCTTCCTCCTTCTTCCCCAGCAGTATGTATCCAAGTATGATTAATTACTAATTGCACTATGCACTTTACACACATGTAATCTATTTGGTAATTATTAATAGTTTATGAATTTTGTATATTTTACACTGCATATTATGAATATAACTATGTTAATTGCTGGATATCACTTATCACTATCACATAGCTATTTGGATCTTTTTATATCATGATTTTGTGAAAGATGTATTCATTATTTGTGAAGGTTTATGTATTAATTGTTTATTGAATTGGTATAATTATTTGGACTATAAAGTATGTTGCACTATGTCCTCACTATTGCTTGAGAAAGGCTCTAGTGCTGAGCCGAGACGTTGCGCTGCCCACATGGGTGAATAAAAGGTGATTGTTTTTTTCATTTAATCCCTGGAGTGCTGCCTTTTTAAAAAAAAAAAAAAAAATATATATATATATATATATATATATATATATATATATATATATATATATACACAGTGGATATAAAAAGTCTACACACCCCTGTTAAAATGTCAGGTTTCTGTGATGTAAAAAAAAATGAGACAAAGATAAATCATTTCAGAACTTTTGCCACCTTTAATGTGACCAATAAACTGTACAACTCAATTGAAAAAGAAACTGAAATCTTTTAGGTGGAGGGAAGAAAACAAAAAAAACTAAAATAATGTGGTTGCATAAGTGGGGATGTAGCTGTGTTCAGAATTAGGCAATCACATTCAAAATCATGTTATATAGCAGTCAGCATACATCTGCCATCATTTTAAAGTGCCTCTGAATAACCCCAAATAAAGTTCAGCTGCTCTGGTCTTTCCTGAAATTTTCTTAGTCACATCCCACAGCAAAAGCCATGGTCCACAGAGAGCTTCCAAAGCATCAGAGGGATCTCATTGTTAAAAGGTATCAGTCAGAAGAAGAGTACAAAAGAATTTCCAAGGCATTAGATATACCATGGAACACAGTGAAGACAGTCATCATCAAGTGTAGAAAATATAGCCCAACAGTGACATTACCAAGAACTGGACGTCCCTCCAAAATTGATGAAAAGACGAGAAGAAAACCGGTCTGGGAGGCTACCAAGAAGCCTACAGCAACATTAAAGGAGCTGCAGGAATATCTGGCAAGTACTGGCTGTGTGGTACATGTGACAACAATCTCCCGTATTCTTCATATGTCTGGGCTATGGGGTAGAGTGGCAAGACGAAAGCCTTTTCTTACGAAGAAAAACATCCAGGCCAGGCTAGATTTTGCAAAAACACATCTGAAGTCTCCCAAAACCATGTGGGAAAAGGTGTTATGGTCTGATGAAACCAAGGTTGAACTTTTTGGCCATAATTCCAAAAGATATGTTTGGTGCAAAAACAACACTCACATCAACAAAAGAACACCGTACCCACAGTGAAGCATGGTGGTGGCAGCATCATGCCAAGGGGCTGTTCTTCTTCAGCTGGAACTGGGGCCTTAGTTAAGCTAGAGGGAATTATGTCAAGTTCCAAATACCAGTCAATATTGGCACAAAACCTTCAATCTTCTGCTAGAAAGCTGAACATGAAGAGGAACTTCATCTTTCAGCATGACAACGACCCAAAGCAAACATCCAAATCAACAAAGGAATAGCTTCACCAGAAGAAGATTAAAGTTTTGGAATGGCCCAGCCAGAGCCCAGACCTGAATCCCATTGAAAATCTGTGGGGTGATCTGAAGAGGGCTGTGCCCAGGAGATGCCTTTGCATTCTGACAGATTTGAAGTGTTTTTGCAAAGAAGAGTGGGCAAATCTTGCCAAGTCAAAATGTGCCATGCTGATAGACTCATACCCAAAAAGAGTGCTGTAATAAAATCAAAAGTTGCTTCAACAAAGTATTAGTTTAAGGGTGTGCACACTTATGCAACCATATTATTTTATTTTTATATTTTTTCTTCCCTCTACCTAAAAGATTTCAGTTTGTTTTTCAATTGAGTTGTACAGTTTATACGTCACATTAATGGTGAAAAAAGTTCTGAAATGATTTATATTTGTCAAATTTGTCAGAAACATGACAGGGGTGTGTAGACTTTTTATATCCATTGTATATATGAAAAAGGAAATTCCACGGCACTTCCAAAAAATAGATACCTGTTTATTTCACCAGATGCTGCATCTTTGGGAAGTGCCGTGGAATTTAATTTTTCATTTATGGTTTGACGGGAGTATCACCACCACAGCAGCTGGCACCACTTTTTCTACTTTGTTCTACTATTGTTTGCAGTGCTGCTCAGTGCTTTGACATATATACATACATACATATATACATAGATACAGTACAGACCAAAAGTTTGGACACACCTTCTCATTCAAAGAGTTTTCTTTATTTTCATAACTATGAAAATTGTAGATTCACACTGAAGGCATCAAAACTATGAATTAAGACATGTGGAATTATATACATAACAAAAAAGTGTGAAACAACTGAAAATGTCATATTCTAGGTTCTTCAAAGTAGCCACCTTTTGCTTTGATTACTGCTTTGCACACTCTTAGCATTCTCTTGATGAGCTTCAAGATGTAGTCACCTAAAATGGTTTTCACTTCATAGGTGTGCCCTGTCAGGTTTAATAAGTGGGATTTATTATAAATGGGGTTGGGACCATCAGTTGCGTTGTGGAGAAGTCAGGTGTATACACAGCTGATAGTCCTACTGAATAGACTGTTAGAATTTGTATTATGGCAAGAAAACAGCAGCTATGTATAAAGAAAAACGAGTGGCCATCATTACTTTAAGAAATGAAGGTCAGTCAGTCCCCAAGTGCAGTCACAAAAACCATCAAGCGCTACAAGAAACTGGCTCACATGCGGACCGCCCCAGGAAAGGAAGACCAAGAGTCACCTCTGCTGCGGAGGATAAGTTCATCCGAGTCACCAGCCTCAGAAATCGCAGGTTAACAGCAGCTCAGATTAGAGACCAGGTCAATGCCACACAGAGTTCTAGCAGCAGACACATCTCTAGAACAACTGTTAAGAGGAGACTGTGTGAATAAGGCCTTCATGGTAGAATATCTGCTAGGAAACCACTGCTAAGGACAGGCAACAAGCAGAAGAGACTTGTTTGGGCTAAAGAGCACAAGGAATGGACATTAGACCAGTGACAATCTGTGCTTTGGTCTGATGAGTCCAAATTTTAGATCTTTGGTTCCAACCACCGTGTCTTTGTGCAACGCAGAAAAGGTGAACGGATGGACTCTACATGCCTGGTTCCCACCGTGAAGCATGGAGGAGGAGGTGTGATGGTGTGGGGGTGCTTTGCTGGTGACACTGTTGGGGATTTATTCAAAATTGAAGGCATACTGAACCAGCATGGCTACCACAGCATCTTGCAGCGGCATGCTATTCCATCCGGTTTGCGTTTAGTTGGACCATTTATTTTTCAACAGGACAATGACCCCAAACACACCTCCAGGCTGTGTAAGGGCTATTTGACCATGAAAGAGAGTGATGGGGTGCTGCGCCAGATGACCTGGCCTCCACAGTCACTGGACCTGAACCCAATCGAGATGGTTTGGGGTGAGCTGGACTGCAGAGTGAAGGCAAAAGGGCCAACAAGTGCTAAGCATCTCTGGGAACGCCTTCAAGACTGTTGGAAGACCATTTCAGGTGACTACCTCTTGAAGCTCATCAAGAGAATGCCAAGAATGTGCAAACCCGTAATCAAAGCAAAAGGTGGCTACTTTGAAGAACCTAGATTATGACATATTTTCAGTTGTTTCACACTTTTTTGTTATGTATATAATTCCACATGTGTTAATTCATAGTTTTGATGCCTTCAGTGTGAATCTACAATTTTCATAGTCTTGAAAATAAAGAAAACTCTTTGAATGAGAAGGTGTGTCCAAACTTTTGGTCTGTACTGTATATTTAGAGTTGGGATGTAATTTTCCGTTGATATAGGTAATTGGTGACCCCCTCATAGGGTTTTTTGCTTACCTCTTATCAATAGAGTAGGATTATAGGTTGGATTTGATGTATATTTTCTACTATGTTACAATATCAGATTGCAGTGTGATCAGGGGTGTACACAGATCTCATAGGGCCCCACAGCAAAACTTAGCATGGGCCCCCTGCGCCACCAATTTCCCAGTGCACATGTGTTAACCACTCCCAGGCAATGTGGAAGGCAAAGCACAGGGCCCCAGATTGCTGATGAATTTTACGATTTATTTAATTAATTAGAAAAAAAATCTAAAAAATATATTTTATATTAAAAAAATAAAGTCGCCCTCGGCCTCCCCCACTTTATCTAACTTCTGTGCTGGAACAAGTAGAGAAGGTGTCTCAAAAATATGGTGTTCATCCTGACCCGCAAATTTCTCAATTCATTGAAGGAAGACAACTGGCATAAATACACTCATAAATTCTCCAGCTTCACTCCACATATTACAAATCTGTCTTTCTGCAGCTACCACTAGGGGGAGCTCAGTGCTTGAGAGTTTAGAGTGCAATAGAAGAAATAATACTGCCTTTGTACTGAGCGGCTCCTAGTGGCGGCTCCATGAAAATGCAGGGAGAGAGAAGGAGAGAAGATCAGAGCCGGGCTCCCCTGCCCTGGGACCTGTAGAGGTCACATAGTCTCCCTCATTCAGTCACCTATCCAGACACAAAATCCTGCTTATTCAACTGCTATAATATGAGTAGAAGAGATTCAGTGAGTGAACAGAGACTAATTTTTAAGCAGTGCTGCGTGTGAAAAATAGTATGCAGCCAGGCAAACATAGGCTACCCCAAAAGGAAAAGTGAAACAGCTATAGACTGGAGTTTGGGAGGTTCTTGCCCATGGTACTGGTAGCAAGAACCTCAAAACAGATGCCTGCAGGTGAGTAGCTCTTCCTATTGGAGTTTGGCAGACATGAGCTACTTTACATTCCTAGTTTTGTGAAATTTATTATTTTTCTACTGTATATTATTTTTAATGTAATTTCTAATACAGTATATCTAATATTATATGACATGTCCCATTTTATTGCATTTGAGACTTCTCAAACCTGCATTAGATGTGCTGTGTTTCCAGTCAGAGAAGTTGGAATTTTTTCTTCTCTGCAGTTCATCTAAGAACTGTCAATTTAAATAGTATCACTAATGGGGGTTGCCTCTCCATGGGTATGTCTGCCACGATGTCAGATTTCTTCTTGAACAAGTGTCATCGGGTAATATATTCTACACCTAGAAATCTAGAGTGTCATTACTAAACGTGCATCTTAAAGGGAACCTGTCATTACCTTCATGCCACCCATTCTAACGGCAGGGTAAAGTAGTGGCAGATGAGCTGATTTCAGCGCTCTGTCATTTATAAGCTAAAAGTAAGTGGTTGCCGAGAACCAGCATCATAATCATTAGAGCACAGGCGTGGAAATGAGTAGTATATATATAAATATATAAAATATTTTGTAGAATAGTCGTCATATATTTGCAAATTCGAGAATTCGAGATTATATTAAATACATAAAGGGAATCAACTCGGTAAAGGAGGAGAGCATATTTAAAAGAAGAAAAACTACCACAAGAGGACACAGTTTTAAATTAGAGGGGCAAAGGTTTAAAAGTAATATAAGGAAGTATTACTTTACTGAGAGGGTAGTGGATGCAGGGAATAGCCTTCCTGCAGAAGTGGTAGCTGCAAATACAGTGAAGGAGTAGAGTTGAGCGAACACCTGGATGTTCGGGTTGGAGAAGTTCGGCCGAACATCCCGGAAATGTTCGGGTTCGGGATCCGAACCCGATCCGAACTTCGTCCCGAACCCGAACCCCATTGAAGTCAATGGGGACCCGAACTTTTCGGCACTAAAAAGGCTGTAAAACAGCCCAGGAAAGAGCTAGAGGGCTGCAAAAGGCAGCAACATGTAGGTAAATCCCCTGCAAACAAATGTGGATAGGGAAATGAATTAAAATAAAAATTAAATAAATAAAAATTAACCAAAATCAATTGGAGAGAGGTTCCATAGCAGAGAATCTGGCTTCCCGTCACCCACCACTGGAACAGTCCATTCTCAGATATTTAGGCCCCGGCACCCAGGCAGAGGAGAGAGGTCCCGTAACAGAGAATCTGTCTTCATGTCAGCAGAGAATTAGTCTGCATGTCATAGCAGAGAATGAGGCTTCACGTCAGCCACCACTGCAACAGTCCATTGGCATATATTTAGGCCCAGAACACACACAGGCAGAGGAGAGAGGTCCCGTAACAGACAATCTGGCTTCATGTCAGCAGAAAATCAGTCTGCATGTCATAGCAGAGAATCAGGCTTCACGTCAGCCACCACTGCAACAGTCCATTGGCATATATTTAGGCCCAGCACACACACAGGCAGAGGAGAGAGGTCCCGTAACAGAGAATCTGGCTTCATGTCAGCAGAGAATCAGTCTGCATGTCATAGCAGAGAATGAGGCTTCACGTCACCCACCACTGCAACAGTCCATTGGCATATATTTAGGCCTAGCACACAGGCAGAGCAGAGAGGTCCCGTAACAGACAATCTGGCTTCATGTCAGCAGAGAATCAGTCTGCATGTCATAGCAGAGAATGAGGCTTCACGTCAGCCACCACTGCAACAGTCCATTGGCATATATTTAGGCCTAGCACACAGGCAGAGCAGAGAGGTCCCGTAACAGACAATCTGGCTTCATGTCAGCAGAGAATTAGTCTGCATGTCATAGCAGAGAATCAGGCTTCATGTCAGCCACCACTGCAACAGTCCATTGGCATATATTTAGGCCCAGCACCCAGGCAGAGGAGGGAGGTCCCGTAACAGAGAATCTGTCTTCATGTCAGCAGAGAATCAGTCTGCATGTCATAGCAGAGAATGAGGCTTCACGTCACCCACCACTGCAACAGTCCATTGGCATATATTTAGGCCTAGCACACAGGCAGAGCAGAGAGGTCCCGTAACAGACAATCTGGCTTCATGTCAGCAGAGAATCAGTCTGCATGTCATAGCAGAGAATGAGGCTTCACGTCAGCCACCACTGCAACAGTCCATTGGCATATATTTAGGCCTAGCACACAGGCAGAGCAGAGAGGTCCCGTAACAGACAATCTGGCTTCATGTCAGCAGAGAATCAGTCTGCATGTCATAGCAGAGAATGAGGCTTCACGTCAGCCACCACTGCAACAGTCCATTGGCATATATTTAGGCCTAGCACACAGGCAGAGCAGAGAGGTCCCGTAACAGAGAATCTGTCTTCATGTCAGCAGAGAATCAGTCTGCATGTCATAGCAGAGAATGAGGCTTCACGTCAGCCACCACTGCAACAGTCCATTGGCATATATTTAGGCCTAGCACACAGGCAGAGGAGAGGTTCATTCAACTTTGGGTAGCCTCGCAATATAATGGTAAAATGAAAATAAAAATAGGATTGAATGAGGAAGTGCCCTGGAGTCCAATAATATATGGTTATGGGGAGGTAGTTAATGTCTAATCTGGACAAGGGACGGACAGGTCCTGTGGGATCCATGCCTGGTTCATTTTTATGAACGTCAGCTTGTCCACATTGGCTGTAGACAGGCGGCTGCGTTTGTCTGTAATGACGCCCCCTGCCGTGCTGAATACACGTTCAGACAAAACGCTGGCTGCCGGGCAGGCCAGCACCTCCAAGGCATAAAAGGCTAGCTCTGGCCACGTGGACAATTTAGAGACCCAGAAGTTGAATGGGGCCGAACCATCAGTCAGTACGTGGAGGGGTGTGCACACGTACTGTTCCACCATGTTAGTGAAATGTTGCCTCCTGCTAACACGTTGCGTATCAGGTGGTGGTGCAGTTAGCTGTGGCGTGTTGACAAAAGTTTTCCACATCTCTGCCATGCTAACCCTGCCCTCAGAGGAGCTGGCCGTGACACAGCTGCCTTGGCGACCTCTTGCTCCTCCTCTGCCTTGGCCTTGGGCTTCCACTTGTTCCCCTGTGACATTTGGGAATGCTCTCAGTAGCGCGTCTACCAACGTGCGCTTGTACTCGCGCATCTTCCTATCACGCTCCAGTGCAGGAAGTAAGGTGGGCACATTGTCTTTGTAGCGTGGATCCAGCAGGGTGGCAACCCAGTAGTCCGCACAGGTTAAAATGTGGGCAACTCTGCTGTCGTTGCGCAGGCACTGCAGCATGTAGTCGCTCATGTGTGCCAGGCTGCCCAGGGGTAAGGACAAGCTGTCCTCTGTGGGAGGCGTATCGTCATCGTCCTGCCTTTCCCCCCAGCCACGCACCAGTGATGGACCCGAGCTGCGTTGGGTGCCACCCCGCTGTGACCATGCTTCATCCTCATCCTCCTCCACCTCCTCCTCATCCTCGTCCTCCTCGTCCTCCAGTAGTGGGCCCTGGCTGGCCACATTTGTACCTGGCCTCTGCTGTTGCCAAAAACCTCCCTCTGAGTCACTTCGAAGAGACTGGCCTGAAAGTGCTAAAAATGACCCCTCTTCCTCCTCCTCCTCCTCCTCCTCCTGGGCCACCTCCTCTTCCATCATCGCCCTAAGTGTTTTCTCAAGGAGACATAGAAGTGGTATTGTAACGCTGATAACGGTGTCATCGCCACTGGCCATGTTGGTGGAGTACTCGAAACAGCGCAACAGGGCACACAGGTCTCGCATGGAGGCCCAGTCATTGGTGGTGAAGTGGTGCTGTTCTGTAGTGCGACTGACCCGTGCGTGCTGCAGCTGAAACTCCACTATGGCCTGCTGCTGCTCGCACAGTCTGTCCAGCATGTGCAAGGTGGAGTTCCACCTGGTGGGCACGTCGCATATGAGGCGGTGAGCGGAAAGGCCGAAGTTACGCTGTAGCGCAAACAGGCGAGCAGCAGCAGGATGTGAACGCCGGAAGCGCGAACAGACGGCCCGCACTTTATGCAGCAGCTCTGACATGTCGGGGTAGTTGTGAATGAACTTCTGCACCACCAAATTCAGCACATGCGCCAAGCAAGGGATGTGCGTCAAATTGGCTAGTCCCAGAGCTGCAACGAGATTTCGCCCATTATCACACACCACCAGGCCGGGCTTGAGGCTCACCGGCAGCAACCACTCGTCGGTCTGTTGTTCTATACCCCGCCACAACTCCTGTGCGGTGTGGGGCCTGTCCCCCAAACATATGAGTTTCAGAATGGCCTGCTGACGTTTACCCCGGGCTGTGCTGAAGTTGGTGGTGAAGGTATGTGGCTGACTGGATGAGCAGGTGGAAGAAGAGGAGGAGGAAGCCGAGAAGGAGGAGGTGGCAACAGGAGGCAAAGAATGTTGCCCTGCGATCCTTGGCGGCGGAAGGACGTGCGCCAAACAGCTCTCCGCCTGGGGCCCAGCTGCCACTACATTTACCCAGTGTGCAGTTAGGGAGATATAGCGTCCCTGGCCGTGCTTACTGGTCCACGTATCTGTGGTTAGGTGGACCTTGCCACAGATGGCGTTGCGCAGTGCACACTTGATTTTATCGGATACTTGGTTGTGCAGGGAAGGCACGGCTCTCTTGGAGAAGTAGTGCCGGCTGGGAACAACATACTGTGGGACAGCAAGCGACATGAGCTGTTTGAAGCTGTCTGTGTCCACCAGCCTAAATGACAGCATTTCATAGGCCAGTAGTTTAGAAATGCTGGCATTCAGGGCCAGGGATCGAGGGTGGCTAGGTGGGAATTTACGCTTTCTATCAAATGTTTGTGAGATGGAGAGCTGAACGCTGGCGTGTGACATGGTTGAGACGCTTGGTGACGGAGGTGGTGGTGGTGGTGTTGGTGGTACATCCCCTGTTTGCTGGGCGGCAGGTGCCAACGTTCCTCCAGAGGCGGAGGAAGAGGCCGAGGCGGCAGCAGCAGAATAGGCCGAGGCGGCAGCAGCAGAAGAGGTAGCAGGGGGAGCCTGAGTGACTTCCTTGGTTTTAAGGTGTTTACTCCACTGCAGTTCATGCTTTGCATGCAGGTGCCTGGTCATGCAGGTTGTGCTCAGGTTCAGAACGTTAATGCCTCGCTTCAGGCTCTGATGGCACAGCGTGCAAACCACTCGGGTCTTGTCGTCAGCACATTGTTTGAAGAAGTGCCATGCCAGGGAACTCCTTGAAGCTGCCTTTGGGGTGCTCGGTCCCAGATGGCGGCGGTCAGTAGCAGGCGGAGTCTCTTGGCGGCGGGTGTTCTGCTTTTGCCCACTGCTCCCTCTTTTGCTACGCTGTTGGCTCGGTCTCACCACTGCCTCTTCCTCCGAACTGTGAAAGTCAGTGGCACGACCTTCATTCCATGTGGGGTCTAGGACCTCATCGTCCCCTGCATCGTCTTCCACCCAGTCTTGATCCCTGACCTCCTGTTCAGTCTGCACACTGCAGAAAGACGCAGCAGTTGGCACCTGTGTTTCGTCATCATCAGAGACATGCTGAGGTGGTATTCCCATGTCCTCATCATCAGGAAACATAAGTGGTTGTGCGTCAGTGCATTCTATGTCTTTCACCGCTGGGGAAGGGCTAGGTGGATGCCCTTGGGAAACCCTGCCAGCGGAGTCTTCAAACAGCATAAGAGACTGCTGCATAACTTGAGGCTGAGACAGTTTCCCTGGTATGCATGGGGGTGATGTGACAGACTGATGGGGTTGGTTTTCAGGCGCCATCTGTGCGCTTTCTGCAGAAGACTGGGTGGGAGATAATGTGAACGTGCTGGATCCACTGTCGGCCACCCAATTGACTAATGCCTGTACCTGCTCAGGCCTTACCATCCTTAGAACGGCATTGGGCCCCACCATATATCGCTGTAAATTCTGGCGGCTACTGGGACCTGAGGTAGTTGGTACACTAGGACGTGTGGATGTGGCAGAACGGCCACGTCCTCTCCCAGCACCAGAGGGTCCACTAACACCACCACGACCATGTCCACGTCCGCGTCCCTTACTAGATGTTTTTCTCATTGTTATGGTTCACCACAACAACAAATATATTATTTGGCCCAATGTATTGTATTCAAATTCAGCGGGATATAAATTTGAGGCCTAGTATTTAGGCGCTGGGTGACCGGTATGTATTTAGTGACAGAATTAGACTTGGAAATGCACAGAAGCGTGTGTGTGAAGTTATTCTGAATGACCCAATGTGCACCTTGAATATTATATACCCTTTTAGGGATAGATTTCAAATAGCTCTGATATAGCAGAAACGACTAAATTATGAAATTGCTAAATTGGGAATTGTATTTCAACCCAGAACAAAAAATGTGCTTTGACGGACACTAAATAACTTTCCCAGCCACAACAGGACAGCGGTAACGAGAGATTTAGCGGGATATAAATTTGAGGCCTAGTATTTAGGCGCTGGGTCACCGGTATGGGTTTAGTGCCAGAATTAGACTTGGAAATACACAGTAGCGGGTGTGTGTGAAGTTATTCTGAATGACCCAATGTGCACCTTGAATATTATATACCCTTTTAGGGATAGATTTCAAATAGCTCTGATATAGCAGAAACCACTAAATTATGAAATTGCTAAATTGGGAATTGTATTTCAACCCAGAACAAGAAATGTGCTTGAACGGACACTAAATAACTCGCCCAGCTACAGCACTAAGGACAGATTTAGCGGGATATAAATTTGAGGCCTAGTATTTAGGCGCTGGGTGACAGGTATGGGTTTAGTGCCAGAATTAGACTTGGAAATACACAGTAGCGGGTGTGTGTGAAGTTATTCTGAATGACCCAATGTGCACCTTGAATATTATATACCCTTTTAGGGATAGATTTCAAATAGCTCTGATATAGCAGAAACCACTAAATTATGAAATTGCTAAATTGGGAATTGTATTTCAACCCAGAACAAGAAATGTGCTTGAACGGACACTAAATAACTCGCCCAGCTACAGCACTAGGGACAGATTTAGCGGGATATAAATTTGAGGCCTAGTATTTAGGCGCTGGGTGACAGGTATGGGTTTAGTGCCAGAATTAGACTTGGAAATACACAGTAGCGGGTGTGTGTGAAGTTATTCTGAATGACCCAATGTGCACCTTGAATATTATATACCCTTTTAGGGATAGATTTCAAATAGCTCTGATATAGCAGAAACCACTAAATTATGAAATTGCTAAATTGGGAATTGTATTTCAACCCAGAACAAGAAATGTGCTTGAACGGACACTAAATAACTCGCCCAGCTACAGCACTAGGGACAGATTTAGCTGGATATAAATTTGAGGCCTAGTATTTAGGCGCTGGGTGACAGGTATGGGTTTAGTGCCAGAATTAGACTTGGAAATACACAGTAGCGGGTGTGTGTGAAGTTATTCTGAATGACCCAATGTGCACCTTGAATATTATATACCCTTTTAGGGATAGATTTCAAATAGCTCTGATATAGCAGAAACCACTAAATTATGAAATTGCTAAATTGGGAATTGTATTTCAACCCAGAACAAGAAATGTGCTTGAACGGACACTAAATAACTCGCCCAGCTACAGCACTAAGGACAGATTTAGCGGGATATAAATTTGAGGCCTAGTATTTAGGCGCTGGGTGACAGGTATGGGTTTAGTGCCAGAATTAGACTTGGAAATACACAGTAGCGGGTGTGTGTGAAGTTATTCTGAATGACCCAATGTGCACCTTGAATATTATATACCCTTTTAGGGATAGATTTCAAATAGCTCTGATATAGCAGAAACCACTAAATTATGAAATTGCTAAATTGGGAATTGTATTTCAACCCAGAACAAGAAATGTGCTTGAACGGACACTAAATAACTCGCCCAGCTACAGCACTAGGGACAGATTTAGCGGGATATAAATTTGAGGCCTAGTATTTAGGCGCTGGGTGACAGGTATGGGTTTAGTGCCAGAATTAGACTTGGAAATACACAGTAGCGGGTGTGTGTGAAGTTATTCTGAATGACCCAATGTGCACCTTGAATATTATATACCCTTTTAGGGATAGATTTCAAATAGCTCTGATATAGCAGAAACCACTAAATTATGAAATTGCTAAATTGGGAATTGTATTTCAACCCAGAACAAGAAATGTGCTTGAACGTACACTAAATAACTCGCCCAGCTACAGCACTAAGGACAGATTTAGCGGGATATAAATTTGAGGCCTAGTATTTAGGCGCTGGGTGACAGGTATGGGTTTAGTGCCAGAATTAGACTTGGAAATACACAGTAGCGGGTGTGTGTGAAGTTATTCTGAATGACCCAATGTGCACCTTGAATATTATATACCCTTTTAGGGATAGATTTCAAATAGCTCTGATATAGCAGAAACCACTAAATTATGAAATTGCTAAATTGGGAATTGTATTTCAACCCAGAACAAGAAATGTGCTTGAACGGACACTAAATAACTCGCCCAGCTACAGCACTAGGGACAGATTTAGCGGGATATAAATTTGAGGCCTAGTATTTAGGCGCTGGGTGACAGGTATGGGTTTAGTGCCAGAATTAGACTTGGAAATACACAGTAGCGGGTGTGTGTGAAGTTATTCTGAATGACCCAATGTGCACCTTGAATATTATATACCCTTTTAGGGATAGATTTCAAATAGCTCTGATATAGCAGAAACCACTAAATTATGAAATTGCTAAATTGGGAATTGTATTTCAACCCAGAACAAGAAATGTGCTTGAACGGACACTAAATAACTCGCCCAGCTACAGCACTAAGGACAGATTTAGCGGGATATAAATTTGAGGCCTAGTATTTAGGCGCTGGGTGACCGGTATGGATTTAGTGACAGAATTAGACTGGGATATGGCCAAAAAATAAACAGACTATTGCTGGTTAAATGCACTTGGTGTGACAGCTTCACCCTGATGTAGGCTTTAGCCAAAAAACAACCACACCATTGAGGGTTAAATGCACTTGGTGACAGGCGCAGCTTGCCCCTGATTTAGTATATGGCCAAAAAATGAACAGACTATTGCTGGTTAAATGCACTTGGTGTGACAGCTTCACCCTGATGTAGGCTTTAGCCAAAAAACAACCACACCATTGAGGGTTAAATGCACTTGGTGACAGGCGCAGCTTGCCCCTGATTTAGTATATGGCCAAAAAATGAACAGACTATTGCTGGTTAAATGCACTTGGTGTGACAGCTTCACCCTGATGTAGGCTTTAGCCAAAAAACAACCACACCATTGAGGGTTAAATGCACTTGGTGACAGGCGCAGCTTGCCCCTGATTTTGTATATGGCCAAAAAATGAACAGACTATTGCTGGTTAAATGCACTTGGTGTGACAGCTTCACCCTGATGTAGGCTTTAGCCAAAAAACAACCACACCATTGAGGGTTAAATGCACTTGGTCGCAGCTTGTGCTGGCGCACCACAAGACACAAAATGGCCGCCGATCACCCCAGAAAAATGTGACTGACAAACGGTCTGGGCAGCCTAAAAACAGTGAGCAATTGAGGATCAGCAGCTCAATGATCCACAGCTGCAGATCGATCAGTTAATCAAGTCCTTTGGAGGAGTTAATCTGCCTAATCTCGCCCTACTGTCGCAGCCGCAACCTCTCCCTACGCTAATCAGAGCAGAGTGACGGGCGGCGCTATGTGACTCCAGCTTAAATAGAGGCTGGGTCACATGGTGCTCTGGCCAATCACAGCCATGCCAATAGTAGGCATGGCTGTGATGGCCTCTTGGGGCAAGTAGTATGACGCTTGTTGATTGGCTGCTTTGCAGCCTTTCAAAAAGCGCCAAGAAAGCGTCACAAAAGCGCGAAGAAAGCGACGAACACCGAACCCGAACCCGGACTTTTACGAAAATGTCCGGGTTCGGGTCCGTGTCACGGACACCCCAAAATTCGGTACGAACCCGAACTATACAGTTCGAGTTCGCTCATCCCTATGAAGGAGTTTAAGCATGCATGGGATAGGCATAAGGCCATCCTTCATATAAGATAGGGCCGGGGCTATTCATAGGATTCAGATATATTGGGCAGACTAGATGGGCCAAATGGTTCTTATCTGCCGACACATTCTATATTCTTGATTGCGAAAATCGGCAATGTAATATTTGCGTAATGCGCTTGAGATAGAGGCGTTGGTCACTTATGCTACATTTTTCAAGCTGGTAAAAGTTTCCTGAGCCTGGAGAAAATGGTTGGCACGGCGGAACATTACAATAGCTTTATATGCAGATAGAGGGCTCCAATATGTTTGCGCTTGAAAATTTTAGGCAATATCTGCTACACTATAGATCAATCTAACCTGCACTGACTATCTCCCCCTAACTATCTGCATTATATATATATATATATATATATATATATATATATATATATATATATATATATATATATATATAGAACAAGAAAAGACACCGCAGCACATCCGTAGGTGAAATTATGTGGATCTTTATTCACCCTTGCGACGTTTCAGTCCTCTTACTGGGACTATTTTCAAGCTTGAAAATAGTCCCAGTAAGAGGACTGAAACGTCGCAAGGGTGAATAAAGATCCACATAATTTCACCTACGGATGTGCTGCGGTGTCTTTTCTTGTTCTACATTATACACCCTGGTAAGGTGTTTTCACCGCTGGCACCCATCGGCTTGATACTAGGAGTGCTGCCCTGATTCTACATAGTCTATATATATATATATATATATATATATATATATATATATATATATATATATATATATGTTAACTGTCTAATGTAATACAACAAAGCACAGAGCACAGCAATGACACTGCGCTCTCTTTCATAACTTCAAAATACTGCATACAAGGTACAAGGGCTTCTGGGGAGGTTCTTATATAGTAAGGGGTAGGCAACGTTCCTATTGGTTGCTAGGGATGTTGCCAAGCTCAGACAAAGACATTGCAGCCTTCTCATTGGCCCACAAGCAAGAAGCAGGGAGGGATCATGGGTTTAGAAGATTTTTTTTTTTGAATATTCGGGAATACAAATATATAGCCCTTGTAAAAAGGAACAAGGGGCCGTCATTGACGAAAGATACGTGTCACCAAGGTTCCTGGCCTACGTGGTTCCTGGCCTCGGTGAGGTAAGAACCGGGTTTTTCCCTGAAGGGTCAGTTTTGCAGTTACAGTCTGACACTTCAGCTGTTAATATGGCTGTAAAGCCAATCCGGGCCGGTTCTTATTGGGAGCAGCCAAAGAGCTGGGTGGGTGGCTGTTCCCCACGGTTCCAGGCCGGGTTTTGGGTGGGATATAAAAACCCAGCCAGCACGTTCAGCTGGCGTGGATTATCCTCCATGACAGAGAAGCTGTGGAGTCTGTGTCTTAAGAGCCCCATACTGGGGAAAAAGGCCTCTAAAAGCCTGCTGCGGACTGCGGGTGGAAAACTGCTGACCAGGTGAAGGTTTTTTGCACTGTGGACAAAACTGAACACCGTTACTTTTGCCTTGATTTTCCTTATGTGTGAGTAAAACACTGAACTTTTCTTTACAACCTTATTTTTGCCTCTGTACTGCGTCCACTTACCCTGCCTACCAGAGCGAATCCCCACACACTATATTCTTAATATTCGCATATTCTCGAAGTGCCGATATTTGCGATAAAAATTTGCTTTTAGAATATTTGCGCTCAACACAAAAAGAGTCACGGTTGCCTGAGAAGAGTCATGGCTATTCATGAGCTCCTGCTTCCCTGCCCACCTGCTGATGATTGACAATCTTCTTCCTAGTTTTCTATCCTTCTCTCTATGAGAGAACTGACAAATATGTGCAGGTAGGTGGGGAAAGCAGGAGCTCGTAAAGAACTGTGACTCTTTTCAGGTAGCTGTGACTCTTTTCCAGGTCCGGGCTGCAATGATTATGATTCTGGTTCTCGGCAACCACTTATGTTTCGCTCATGAATCGCACACCGCCGAAATCAGCAATTCTGTTACTACTTTGTGCTGCCCTCAGTGAGGTCAGCATAAAGTTGATGACAGGTTCCCTTTAAGCCCCAGTGATGTCTATTTATCTATATGAACTCAATAGCAGATCAAAATGAATATGAGAATTGCAGTTCAATCTTTATGAGGCTTAGGTCAAAGGCGTGACCTGAAGCCCTTGGACCCCAGAGCATGATCTGTAACACCGCCCCCCATCGATATTGTCACGTACCGGCAGGACAGGTAGTGGATCCTCTGGAACAGAGAGGCGATGGCGCGAGTTGTACTAAAGGACCGGTTCTAAGCAGTTACTGGTCTTCACCAGAGCCCGCCGCAAAGCGGGATGGATTTGCTGCGGCGGTAACTACCAGGTCGTGTCCCCTAGTAACAACTCGACCTCTCTGGCAGCTGATAAGGCGTGGTACACAGGGAGAAGGCAAGAGCGTAGTCGGACGTAGCAGAGGTCAGGGCAGGCGGCAAAGGTACAAAGGCAAGTAGACGGTAGCAACGGGTTCGGCAACAGGCAAGGCAAACTAACACAGTAGGGAACGCTTTCTCTGAGGCACAAGGCACAAAGATCCGGCAGAAAGCTGTGGGAGGAGAAGGTATAAATGGGCAGTGCACAGGTGCAGCCTAATTAAGTCAGCACTGCCTCTCACAAACCTTAACCCTTAATAACCCCTTTGGACCAGGCACCAATCACTGGTGCACTGGCCCTTTGAATCTAAGAGTCCTGGCGCGCGCGCGCCCTAGAGAGCGAGGACGCACACGCCGAGACGCTGGAGTGCTGCCAGGGGGCATACGCTGTGAGCGCTCCGAGGCCAGCAGGGGACCCGGAGCGCTCAGCGTAACAGATATGTACCATGTGCCATTTTTTAATACTGGTGTCTTCATAAATGACAGAGGGGCCCCCAGTAGAGATTAATGGTAAGATAATAGATAGCATTTTCCTTCCTCTAAATGGTATTCTCACATAAATAATCTTAGAGGACATAGCTATAAGAAGTGCAGAGTAAGAATTCCCAAATCAATTCTACCTAAATTTCCCCCAAAAAATTTGATTCTAATAAATCCTAATTTTTGTGATTCGTTTTCAGAAAATGAGAGAAAGCCTAGTATGCTACTCTTGGTTTCTGGGCAACATATATGCATTTTTTGGAAGGGGGTGTTTTTTTATTTTTTATTGTTGCTGTGCTTGTGTCCCCATATAATTCTTCTCTGGGAAAAAGCTAGTCTCCTTTCCAAAAAGAAAGCAAAACTGAGTGTTACATACCAGAAACCCTGCTTTTTTTTCTAGGTAAATACCCTTTAACACAGTGGAGCAAAGAACCTTTGCTTAGCTGCCTGGGGCCTTCTTCTTTGGGGTACTATTTCTCCAAGTATGCATAAATGCTCCAGTGAATGCTACTCTAGGTTTATGGTAAAAATATATAAAAATTAGCACATCGTACATCTGCTGGCATCAGATATACGGCGTCATGCGTCTGCGAATGTATGGAGTGGCTTTCTCCATACACGGCGGGTGCTGGCTGTAACATACAGCAAGCACGCGCCCACACTGACAGGAAGAGGCGATTGTGCCATCCTTGTCATTTAACCACTCAGGTGCAAAGATGAATCGCTGCACCTGTGAGTAAAAGCAGAGCCCCAGCAATGATTGGTTGCCATGGCAACCTGGATTCTGCTGAAGCAATACAGGG
Source organism: Bufo gargarizans (assembly GCF_014858855.1). Lineage (NCBI taxonomy): Eukaryota > Metazoa > Chordata > Amphibia > Anura > Bufonidae > Bufo > Bufo gargarizans. The sequence goes on from NC_058088.1 coordinate 55,307,896, forward strand.
CTGCCACAGCATTCTCCATGCTGAGTTAGGCCTCTTTTACAGGGGCGTCACGTGTGAGGGCCGGATAGGATGCAAGTGCATTGCGGGAAAATGCACGATTTTTTTGCTCGAGTGCAAAACGTTTAAATGCGTTTTGCACGCGCGTGAGATAAATCGGCATGTTTGGTACCCGGACTTCTTCACAGAAGTTCGTGTTTGGGATCGGTGCTCTGTAAATTCGATTATTTTCCCTTATAAAATGGTTACTAACTAAGTAAATTAGGGATGGAGCGGTTAAAAAAATAAAATTAAACTAAACTCACCTTATCCACTTGTTCGCGCTGCCTGGCTTCTCTTCTTTCTTTTTCTTTGATGACTTGGGAAAAAAGGACCTTTGGTGACATCACTGCGCTCATCACATGGTCCATCACAATAAAAGTTCAAATCACCCCCTATCCAATTTTACATATGAAAATATATAAACAATAAAGAAAATTAACATATTTGGTATCAACGCATTCGAAAATGTCTGAGCTATTAAAATATAAAAATAAAAAAAATTCCTGTGCGCTGAACGCCGTAACGGGAAAAAAAAATGAAAAACACATGATTTGCCATTTTTTGTCATATTGTCCCTACAAAAAAATTGAATAACGGTGATCAAAAAAGTCTTACATTCTACATAAATGGTACCAATAAAACTACAGTTTGTTACGCAAAAATACAAGCTCACGTACAGCTCTGTAGACCAAAATATAAAAAAGTTATGGTTGCCAGAATATACCGATGCAAAGTAAATGTTGATTTCTCCAAAGGTTTTTACTACTTTAAAAGTAGTAAAACAAAAAAACTATTCAAGTTTGGTATCGCCACATTCATATTGAGCTGCAGAATAAGGACGTCAGGTAATTTTTTATACATTGTGAACACTGTGATGTCAAAACCCCCAAAACCTTGGAGGAATTCTTTTTTTTATTTTTTTTTCAATTTTGCCACACAAATAATTTTTTGCCCATTTTCTAATACAAGACATGGTAAATTAAATGGTGGCATTAAAAAAATACATTTTGTCCCGAAAAGAAAAGTTCCTCACTTAGACACATGACTCCAGCAGCCAATCACTGGTCAGAGTGATATAGTGATGTCACTGGTAACATAGTAATATAGTTTATAGGGACGAAAAAAGCCCTCTGTCCATCCAGTTCGGCCTGTTATCCTGCAAGTTGATCCAGAGGAAGGCAAAAAAAAACTGTGAGGTAGAAGCCAATTTTCCTCACTTTAGGGGAAAAAAAATCCTTCCCGACTCCAATCAGGCATCAGAATAAGGCCTCATGCACACGACCGTTGTGTGCATCCGTGGCCGTTGTGCCGTTTTCCGTTTTTTTTCGCGGACCCATTGACTTTCAATGGGTCCGTGGAAAAATCGGAAAATGCACCGCTTTGCAGCCGAGGCCGTGATCCGTGTATCCTGTCCGTCAAAAAAATATGACCTGTCCTATTTTTTTGACGGACAACGGTTCACGGACCCATTCAAGTCAATGGGTCCGTGAAAGAACACGGATGCACACAAGATTGGCATCCGTGTCTGTGATCCGTGGCCGTAGGTTGCTTTCATACAGACGGATCCGAAGATCCGTCTGCATAAAAGCTTTTTCTGATCTAAGTTTTCACTTCGTGAAAACTCATTTCCGACAGTATATTCTAACACAGAAGCGTTACCATGGTGATGGGGACGCTTCTAGTTAGAATACACTGCAAAATTTGTACAAGACTGCCCCCTGCTGCCTGGCAGCACCCGATCTCTTGCAGGGGGATATGATAGCACAATTAACCCCTTCAGGTGCGGCACCTAAAGGGGTTAATTGTACTATCATATTCCCCTGTAAGAGATCAGGGCTGCCAGGCAGCAGGGTGCAAACCCCCCTCCCCCTCCCCAGTTTGAATATCGTTGGTGGCACAGTGTGCGCCCACCATCGCCCCCCCTCCCTCCCTCTATTGTAATAAATCGTTGGTGGCACAGTGTGCCAACCACCATCCCCCCCCCCTCCCTCTATAGCTCTATAGCAGTAACAACATTGGTGGCAGTGTGCGGCCTCCCATCCCCCCCCCCATCATTGGTGGCAGCGGAGTTCCGATCGGAGTCCCAGTTTAATCGCTGGGGCTCCGATCGGTAACCATGGCAACCAGGAAGCTACTGCAGCACTGGTTGCCATGGTTACTTAGCAATAGTACAACAGTATAAGATTCATACTTACCTGCTTGCTGCTGCGATGTCTGTGAACGGCCGGGAGCTCCTCCTACTGGTAAGTGACAGTTCTTTAGCAATGCGCCGCACAGACCTGTCACTTACCAGTAGGTGGAGCTCCCGGCCGTTCACAGACATCGCAGCAGCAAGCAGGTAAGTATGAATCTTCTACTGTTGTACTATTGCTAAGTAACCATGGCAACCAGGACTGCAGTAGCGTCCTGGTTGCCATGGTTACCGATCAGAGCCCCAGCGATTAAACTGGGACTTCGATCGGAACTCCGCTGCCACCAATGATGGGGGGGGGGGGATGGGAGGCCGCACACTGCCACCAATGTTGTTACTGCTATAGAGGGAGGGGGGGCCGATGGTGGTTGGCACACTGTGCCACCAACGATTTAATACAATAGAGGGAGGGAGGGGGGGGCGATGGTGGGCGCACACTGTGCCACCAACGATTTCTAACATTAGAGGGAGGAAGGGGGGGCCCGATGGGGGCGCACACTGTGCCACCAACGATATTCAAACTGGGGAGGGGGGGGGTCTGCCCCCTGCTGCCTGGCAGCCCTGATCTCTTACAGGGGAATATGATAGTACAATTAACCCCTTTAGGTGCCGCACCTGAAGGGGTTAATTGTGCTATCATATCCCCCTGTAAGAGATCGGGTGCTGCCAGGCAGCAGGGGGCAGTCTTGTACAAAGTTTGTAGTGTATTCTAACCTGAAGCGTCCCCATCACCATGGGAACGCCTCTGTGTTAGAATATACTGTCGGATCTGAGGTTCACGAAGTAGCTCATATCCGACAGTATATTCTAACATAGAGGCGTTCCCATGGTGATGGGGACGCTTCAAGTTAAAATATACCATCGGATTGGAGAAAACTCCAATTCGATGGTATAAAAGAACTCCAGACTTTACATTGAAAGTCAATGGGGACGGATCCGTTTGAAATGGCACCATATTGTGTCAACATCAAACGGATCCGTCCCCATTGACTTGCATTGTAATTCAGGACGGATCCGTTTGGCTCCGCACGGCCAGGCGGACACCAAAACAACTTTTTTTTCATGTCCGTGGATCCTCCAAAAATCAAGGAAGACCCACGGACGAAAAAACAGTCACGGATCACGGACCCACGGACCCCGTTTTTGCGGACCGTGAAAAAAAACTGTCGTGTGCATGAGGCCTAACTCCCTGGATCAACGACCCCTCTCTAGTAGCTATAGCCTGTAATATTATTACAGAAATACATCCAGGCCCCTCTTGAATTCCTTTATTGTACTCACCATCACCACCTCCTCAGGCAGAGAGCTCCATAGTCTCACTGCTCTTACCGTAAAGAATCCTCTTCTATGTTTGTGTACAAACCTTCTTTCCTCCAGACGCAGAGGATGTCCCCTCGTCACAGTTACAGTCCATTTTTCTAAAGTGAATAACCCTAATGTTGATAATCTTTCAGGGTACTGTAGTTGCCCCATTCCAGTTATAACTTTAGTTGCCCTTCTCTGAACACTCTCCTGCTCTGCTATGTCTGCCTTGTTCACATGAGCCCAGAACTGTACACAGTCCTCCATGTGTGGCCTGACTAGTGATGTGTAAAGTGGCAGGACTATGTTCTCATCACCGGCATCTATGGTCATAGCAGTGGCATCACTATAGGCACCAGATCTACAGATATAGACCTACAAATGTAGCCAGTTTTATCTTGAAGTCAGGATAGTCCCTTTACGCAGCTTGTTGAATTGCTGTAATATGACTTTGTGGTGGTAACATGTTGAACTAATCAAGATAACATTCGCTACATCTGTATGATTGTTTTCAAGAGATTATTATCTGGTTAAAATGAGTTTGAATGTTGTAAATGTATTTATTTATTTATTTTTGACATGATCTTTCATTGTCACTTCATATTGTAGTGCCACTTCTGGCCACGCCTGTGGATAGTGGAGCTGCATTCCACTCTTTTTTTCATCACCATCTCCCTAATACATCCACATCTGCTGCACCTCCCTTTTAATATCTGCAATAATTGAACACAATGAAGAAAAATTGCAGCTCACTGAAACATATTTTGGTGTATTATTGATGAGCATGATTTTAGTCAATTGTAGAAGAATGAAATAAATAGTGCTGCAAAAAGAAAAGGTCATTCACTGCCCGATCACATTAACATAAGATTAATGAAAAGCATAAAAGAAAACTAAAGAATCAATGAAAACTCAACCACAGTAAATAATAGAGGTCTAGAGATACAGATATCTGTATGAATTACATGAAATGGGTGGCAATTAGCACTGTCAAACTGCAAAAAGGAAAAGCAGAATAGAAGAGCAGCAACACATTACAAAAATCACATAAAAAACAATAACAAAGCAAAAACAATAAATGAAGTAATATCAGACTATGTGTTGGTTTAGTAAAATGGTAGAGGTGATACTGCGATAAAACATGTCTCAAAAACATAATGAATCATTGCTGGATCCAGTTATGGTCATGCATAATAGAAACATGTCTGTCTTTTTCTAAAAATAGTTTCACACCTGCCCACAGGTAGTGATGTCCCGAACTATTCGCCGGCGAATAGTTCCCGGCGAACATAGCTTGTTCGCGTTAGCCGCTGCAGGCGAACATATGCGATGTTCAGTCCGCCCCCTATACATCATCATTGAGTAAACTTTGACCCTCTACCTCACAGTCAGCAGACACATTCCAGCCAATCAGCAGCAGACCCTCCCTCCCAGACCCTCCCACCTCCAGGACAGCATCCATTTTAGATTCATTCGGAATCTGCATTCACAGAGAGAGGAGGGAGAGTGTAGCTGCTGCTGATTCAATAGGGAAAGCGTTAGCTAGGGCATTGTTCTGTGTCCACAGACTCATCTGCTGTAAGGACAGCGTCCAGACAGCACCCCAAAAAGCCCTTTTCAGTGCACACCATTCATACAGGGTGTGACAGAAAATACCTTGCAGATAAAAAAAAATTATATTTAATATTTTTCTGTGATCTAATCACATTTGCAAGCCCATGTGTGTCAGGCGCCCACACATACTGTATTGTGTCCACTGGCTAGTGGCTGGTTTGGCCTGCACTCATACCGTTACAGGGTGTCAATCGCCCAAATACCTTTCAGAAAAAAAAAAATATATTTAAAATTTAACTGTGATCTAATCACATTTGCAAGCCCGTGTGTGTCAGGCCCCCACACATACTCTATTGTGTCCACTGCCCACCACTTATATAGAGTGGCACAGTACCTTGCACGCATAGTAACACTTATGTAATAAAAAATGACAGGCAGAGGCAGGCCACGCGGCAGGGGCCGTCGTGTTCGTGGTGCTGTGATTTCCACTGGCCCTGGAATAATGCCCAGTGTTCAGAGGCCACGTACCCTGAACCCAAAAACTTCAGAGAAAATAGTTGACTGGCTTACACAGGACACCCAATCTTCAACAGCTTCCGCTAAGAACCTTGACGCACCATCCTCCTCCAGCTCAGCTTTGGTCACCGCCCGCCACCACCACCACTACCACCACAGCCACCACAGCCGCTTCACTTGATCCCTCAGAGGAATTATTTACACATCAGTTGGATGAAATTAGTGATGCGCAACCATTATTGCCAGGGGATGTAGATAACAGGGATATGTCCCAGTCAGGCAGCATTACACACATGGACGTACAGTGTGATGATGATGATGATGATGTTGTACCTGCTGCTGCTTCCTTTGCTGAGGTGTCAGATACAAGTGAAGCGGTTGATGACGACGATGTGTCCGTGGATGTCACGTGGGTGCCCGCTCGAAGAGAAGAAGAAGAGGGGGAAAGTTCAGAAGGGGAGACAGAGAGAAGGAGGAGACGAGTTGGAAGCAGGGGGAGGTCGTCGCAAGGAGCTAGTGGCACAGTCAGACAGCATGTATCGGCACCCGGGGTCAGCCAGACAGCAAGCCAATCAATGCATGCTGTTGCCACCACCAGAATGCCGTCATTGCAAAGCTCAGCAGTGTGTAATTTTTTTGTGTGTCTGCCTCTGACAACAGCGATGCCATTTGCAACCTGTGCCAAAAGAAACTGAGTCGTGGGAAATCCAACACCCACCTAGGTACAACTGCTTTGCGAAGGCACATGATCGCACATCACAAACGCCTATGGGATCAACACATGATGACGAGTAGAAGCAGCACACAAGCTCAAAGCCACCATCCTCCTCCTGGTCCAGCATCTTCAGCCACGTCAACCACTGCTGTCCTCCTTGCCCCCTCTCAACCACCCGCCACTCCGCCTCTCACCTTGAGCAGTTCCATCTCATCTGCCCATAGTCAGGTGTCTGTTAAGGAAATGTTTGAGCGTAAGAAGCCAATGTCACAGAGTCACCCCCTTGCCTGGCGTCTGACAGCTGGCTTGACGGAACTCTTAGCCCGCCAGCTTTTACCATACCAGCTGGTGAAGTCTGAGGCCTTCACAAAATTTGTCGCTTTTGGGACACCACAGTGGAAGGTACCCGGACGAAATTTGTTTTCTAATAAGGCAATCCCAAACCTCTACTCGGTGATTGAAAAGGAAGTTATGGCATCTCTGGCATACAGTGTTGGGGCAAGGGTCCATCTGACCACTGATACCTGGTCTGCAAAGCACGGTCAGGGCAGGTATATCACCTACACTGCGCATTGGGTCAACCTGCTGACGGCTGCCAAGCATGGAATGCGTGGCTCTGCAGCGGAGTTGGTGACACCGCCACGACTTGCAGGCAGGCCTACTGCCACCTCCTCTACTCCTTCTACTCCATCCTCTTCCATAAACTTCTCGGCTGAGTCCTCTTCTGCTGCGGCGCCTGGCTGCACATCAACTGAACCCCCCCAGCTCTCCATGGGATATTCCACATCCCGGATACGACAGTGTCACGCTGTCTTGGGGTTGACTTGCTTGAAAGCAGAGAGCCACACCGGACCAGCACTCCTGTCCGCCCTGAATGCACAGGTGGATCAGTGGCTGACCCCGCACCAACTGGAGATCGGCAAAGTGGTGTGTGACAATGGAAGCAATTTGTTGGCGGCATTGAATTTGGGCAAGTTGTCACATGTGCCGTGCATGGCACATGTGTTGAATCTCATCGTACAACGCTTGTGTCTAAGTACCCAGGCTTACAGGACATCCTCAAGCAGGCCAGGAAGGTGTGTGGCCATTTCAGGTGTTCCTACACAGCCATGGCGCACTTTGCAGACATTCAGCGCCGAAACAACATGCCAGTAAGGCGCTTGATTTGCGACAGCCCGACACGTTGGAATTCAACACTCCTAATGTTCGACCGCCTGCTCCAACAAGAAAAAGCCGTCAACGAGTATTTGTATGACCGGAGTGCTAGGAAAGCCTCTGCGGAGCTGGGAAGTTTTTTTCCACGTTACTGGACCCTCAAGCGCAATGCCTGTAGGTGCATGTGTCCTTTTGAGGAGGTGACAAACCTAGTCAGTCGCACCGAAGGCACCATCAGCGACCTCATCCCATTTGTTTTCTTCCTTGAGCATGCCCTGCGAAGAGTGCTGGATCAGGCTGTAGATGAGCGTGAAGAGGAAGAGTTGTGGTCACCATCACCACCAGAAACAGCCTTGTCATCATCGCTTGCCGGACCTGCGGCAACGCTGCAAGAGGAGTATGAGGAAGAGGAGTCAGAGGAGGAATGTGGCTTTGAGGAGGAGGAAGACCAACCACAGCAGGCATCCCAGGGTGCTCGTTGTTGTCACCTATCTGGGACCCGTGGTCTTGTACGTGGCTGGGGGGGAAGAACAGACCTTCAATGACATCATTGAGGAGGAGGAACGGGAAATGAGTAGCTCGGCATCCAACCTTGTGCAAATGGGGTCTTTCATGCTGTTGTGTCTGTTGAGGGACCCTTGTATAAAAAGGATGAAGGAGAACGACCTGTACTGGGTGGCCACGCTACTAGACCCCCGGTATAAGCAGAAAGTGGCGGAAATGTACCAAATTGCCGGAAGTCAGAAAGGATGCAGCAGTTCAAAACCAAACTAAAAAATATGCTTTACACAGCTTATAAGGGGGATGTCACAGCACAACGGGAATCTAACTGGGGAAGAGGTGAAAGTAATCCTCCTCCTACCACGACCACGGCGGCAAGGACAGGACGCTTTACAGATGTGTTGTTGATGGAGGACATGCAGAGCTTTTTCAGTCCTACACTTCGCCACAGCCCTTCGGGATTCAGCCTTAGAGAACGACTCGACCGACAGGTGGCAGACTACCTCGCCTTAACTGCAGATATCGACACTCTGAGGAGCGATGAACCCCTTGACTACTGGGTTTGCAGGCTTGACCTGTGGCCTGAGCTATCCCAGTTTGTGATAGAACTTCTGGCCTGCCCCGCTTCCAGTGTCCTGTCAGAAAGGACCTTCAGTGCAGCAGGAGGCATTGTCACTGACAAAAGAAGTCGCCTCGGTCAAAAAAGTGTTGATTACCTCACCTTTATTAAGATGAATGAGGCATGGATCCCGAAGGGACTGACAGTAGAGGATACGTTTAAGTAACAAAAGGCCTGATGACATGCCTTGGCCTCAAAATGGTCCCCACGCTGCTGTATTTAATGTCTGCATACCGGATGACTTTCCTGAATTCTCCGCCACCAACTAGGGTTCAAGCCGCAATGTTTTAGTCACCTTTCTGCCTTGAAAACATCAATTTTTCCGGCCGCTGCTACAACAGCGGCTGCAACAATAACATTGTTTTTCAGGCATGTGTACATGCCTAATTTTTCTGGCCTCTGGTGCTGCACTGTGGCTGCAAAAACAAAACAAAAAAAGGCACATACAAGTGTCAATTCCCCTTTCGTGATCGTTACCTTGTTGTGGTGAAGGGGCTTGCGTATCACAATGAAGCGATCATCACCTCTAATAAACTGTTGGCAATGTTGCCACACCCCAGATGATAAGGCCGTTGCTTCATTATGATCAGACTAAAAGCGATCGGGACGGCTAGATGTTTTTTCATAGAAAAAACTTACATTTTTTTATTTATCTCTTTTTAAGTTGTATGGGTGGGATTTTAATACATAAAATAAAAAAATCATAATAAAGTCTCTTAATAGTTTATTAGAAATAATGCAGATAATTTAAAAAATCCCCAACAATTCCAATACAAATCAAGTACAAAGCTTAGAACTAAATTATTCCAGGATGTGACAATGGTTCGTTAATTCGACAATGGTTAATCAATTTGACACACGTCCCCGGATAGGGGACGTAACAAGGATTAAACTGGTAGGAATAGGACTAGTTAAGACACCACTCATATAGGGTGTCACAGCACATTGCTCCGTGCACGCGCAGTGCCCCAACTTGGGAGTAAGAGGACTGACTAAGCTGCTTTTTCCATCTCCCAGTTCCTAAAATCAATTCAGTTTGGTCTGTCACTGTGAAGGCAGTCGAAGATACCCGGCCTAAATTTTTTTTCACACAAGGCAATCCCACCCTGATATGGGACGTAACAGGGATTAAACTGATGAGAAGAGAGAACTACAGGAAATAGCACTCATATCAGGTGTGACAGTAAATTGCACGGCGCAGACGCAGTGACCGTGGATTCAAACAAAGGGGAGGGAGCCAGCGTTTTTTTAACCATCTCCCCATTCGAAAAATCTATTCAATTCACCTTTCGGGGACCCTTGGTGTTGTACGTGGCTGGGTGGAGAAACCTTCAATGACATCAACGGGACATGGCTAGCTTGGTATCCAACCTTGTGCAAATGGGAAGTTTGCGGTTGGGCAAATGGACTGTTTGCGGTTGTTTGCGGTGCATTAAAAGGGGAGTTTGGGCTGTCAATGTCTGTGAAGCGGGCGTAACCCTTACACTACCTGATCGATACAACATCATACCTGATCGTATACACACACTGGATGTTTTAAACCACGTTGTACAAAAAATAAATTGGATTGTTAGGAGATTTATGCCCTTTATGGATTAAAATCCAACTCTGCGTCAACTATGTAATTTTCCATGGGAGTTTTGCCATGGATCCCCCTCCGGCATGCCACAGTCCAGGTGTTAGTCCCCTTGAAACAACTTTTCCATCACTATTGTGGCCAGAAAGAGTCCCTGTGGGTTTTAAAATTCGCCTGCCCATTGAAGTCAATGGCGGTTCGCCCGTTCGCTGTCTGCGAACGGAAAATTTTATGTTCACGACATCTCTACCCACAGGTTGTGGATGGTGCTCCTCATAGTCGTCAGTGTGATTGCATATAGGCTTTGGTTCATTAGGACACATGGTAGTTTATGCTATAAATTAAGTCTGAGATAATCTATAAAGTGCCCCTTATTTTATTAATGTCAAAAGCTGCTGCCTCTAAACCATGTTTTAAACTGCAGCACAAGACCACGTGCCTTCTTGGAAAGTGCTAGCGTTAATTTTATGCAATTTCATAAAATTGGGAACTCAGGGGCGGTTGTGGAGGTGTGGTCAGAGTGTTCAGGGGTGAGACAAATATCTATCTCTCTCTGTATAAAAGTCATTGTGGCAGCCTGTACCTGCCGCTTCTCCACTCTCCCTTGTGGGAGCAGCCTCCACTTTGCTCAACTGCTCCCCCGCTCCTGGATTCCAGCAGCTTTAATCCAGTGGCATCACTTTCCTCCCACCCAATGGGCCTAGCCACTGAGGTAGCTCTGATAATTCCCACAGGATGCCACCTTATTCTTACAGACACTTCTTCTCCCCGCCTATCACATCCCCTAATCTAACTCTTCATTCACCCCCTCCCTTCATCATCATTCTTCTGAACCTGATCCATCATCAAATATTCACACCCCATGCACTCAGAAGAACTACATATATTGGCTGGTGATGGCTCATGCAGCTTTATATCTACTCCCTATTTGCGGAAGGGGCGCGGACTCATTCATTTCAATGGGGCCGCTAAAGATGTCCGCATCCGTTGTTCCGTTCCGTGGCCCCGCAAAAAAGATAAAGCATGTCCTATTCTTGTCTTGGTATATCGTGCTGGCCATGTGCGGTCAGCAAATTGCCGAATGCACACAGCCGGTATCCGTGTTTGGCGGATCCGCAATTTGCGGACCGCAAAACACCTATGGTCGTGTAAATGCACCCTTATTGTGTGTAGATGGCTGGGCCATTGTACAAAACAAGCACATCTGTGTCACCCCAGCTCCTCATAGATTGCAAGCTCTTGTGAGCAGCACCCTCATTCCTCTTGTTTTAGGCTACTTTGACACTTGTTGGAAACGGATCCGTCATACAAATGACAAAACGGAGGCAAACAGAACCCATTAAGAGGGATCTGTTTAAACGGATCCGTCTGCAAAGCGGATCCGTTCGTCACGTTTGTTTCAGTTTTCACTTCCGTTTAGCGAATCCGTTTTTCAATGTGGAGGCGTGTCTTAAAGTGTCTACCCACTTTTACAGTGTATTTAAGCAGGGAAACCTCCCTTCAGGCTCTTTGTGTTTTGGGACCATGTTGCCTGCACACTTAAGAAGTCTTGAGAAATAATGCTTGTTAAAGGGGGTTATACGGGTTCAGAGCTGAACCCAGAGATACCCATATTTTCAGCCAGACTACCGCACTAAGCTCATCTGAATCGCGCAGGGCAGAGGCATTTTATGGAGATTCTGTGATGTTCAGGGGTCTCCATTGCGTTGCCAGGTGGAGGCTTGCACCCATCACTGAGCCCCGTAGCGTCACAAGCACTGATGGGCCCGCTTTAGCACTCCCCTACCCTTAAAAGTGGCTAGGGCAGCGCTAAAGTCTAGAGCCGGTAACGTCACAAAACACACTTCGGAATTCTCCACCTAGAAGTGTGTTATTGTAAGCCCTTGCCCTGACCGATCCTGCGCAGGGCAAGGAAGGACATTGAAGCTTGACATGCTCTGTTGCTGACATCAGAGCGACTGCCCAGGTGCAATTCTGTGTATGTCAGGCTTCAGCTCTGAAACCTGGACAACACCTTTAACAGCAGCATGTCCCTTGTGCTAATCACGCTAGTTATGTGAGAGCATCATCTGGAAATCATTAACTAAAGAGTGAAATTTAAATTTAGCACTCTGTAGTTAATGAATTTGTGATGATGCTGATTCACATAGACCGTGACTCCCGCAAGGGCTCATGCGAAAGGGCACAAGATTGACCGATGAGCAACCATTTGCTTGTTCATGTGCCAATCAGAGGGAATACGATCAATAAGGAGCTAAAATATAGGCCATTATTGATCGTGTAACATGACATGTTCAGGGTTGTTGCTTGTTATACTTTAGTTTTGGGGAATGTTACAAGGCTTAGAAATTTAGAAGAAAATCTTGAAATTTTTCTGAAATTTTCAAAAACCCACTTTTTAGGGACAAGTTCAGGTCTGAAGTCACTTTGTGAGGCTTACATAATAGAAACCACCCAAAAATGAAACCATTCTAGAAACTACACCCCTTAAGGTATTTAAAACGGATTTTATAAACGTCATTAACCCTTTAGGTGTTCCACAAGAGTTAATGGCAAATGGCGATTTCAGAATTTAGACTTGTTGACAAATTTTCCATTTTAATCAATTTTTTCCAGTAACAAAGCAAGGGTTAACAGCCAAACAAAATGCTACATTTATTGTCCCGATTCTGTAGCTTGCAGAAACACCCCATATGTGGCCGTAAACTACTGTACGGGCACACAGTAGGGCGTAGAGGGAAAGGTGCGCCGTATGGTTTTTGGAAGATTTTGCTGTACTGTTTTTTTTTTTACACCTTTCCTTATGGAAGTTTGCTAGTATCATGTAAAGGTGTGCTGTTCCTTCATTTATCTGGCAACCTGGCCCTCCTCCAAGAAATTGACCCTTCATTTCCAGACCTTTGCCTGATTTCTGTACTGACCCTGAGCTTCCTGCTCTGACCTTGGATTGTTTATCGGATCGCACAAACTCTGCCTGCCCTGCCCTGAACCTGTTCCAGACTACAGTGTTGATGGATTTCTTGGTGCTTCACACCAGTGTCTCTTTACTCCTGTGGGTCACTTGAACAAAGTCTACTCGGAGAGGTTAGCGGCCTGGTGGTTAACCTGCAGTGAAAATCATGTTTCAGTGTCTCCATAGTCTGAGAGCCATCGTTTTTGGGCAAATATCTTGCGTAGGGTATGATTTTTGCGGGATGAGATGACGGTTTGATTGGCACTATTTTGGGGTGCGCATGACTGATCGCTTGCTATTACACTTTTTGTGATGTAAGGTGACACAAAATGGCTTTTTTTACACCTTTTTTTTTTACGGTGTTTACCTGAGGGGTTAGCGCATGTAATATTTTTATAGAGCAGGTTTTCAAGGACGCGGCGATAGCTAATATGTATACCATATTTTTATTTATGTAAGTTTTACACAATGATTTCATTTTTGAAAAAAAAAAATCATGTTTTAGTGTCTCCATAGTTTTTTCTGTTTTTTGGTGAATATCTTAGGTAGGGTCTCATTTTTTGCTTGAAATGGTGACGGTTTGATTGGTACTATTTTGGCGTACAAATGAAATTTATTATCACTTTTTATTACCTTTTTGGGAAGTAAGGTGGGCAAAATTTCAATTTCATCATAGTTTTTTATTTTTTATTTTTATGGCGTTCACCGTTTGAGTAAAGTAACATGACCGTTTTATAGATCAAGTCGTTATGGACACGGTGATATCAAACATGTGTAGGGAATTTTTTTCATTTTTAATCAGTGATAAATGTTTTTTTTTTTTTTTTTTACTTTTTCACTTTTTTTGGTCTTTTTTTTTACCCAGACCCACTTGGTTCTTGAAGATCCAGTGGGTCTGATGTCTGTATAATACAGTACAGTATACTATATAGTGTATTGTACTGTATTTTACTTACACTGCACAGATCTGTTCAGCACCATGGACAGCAGGATGCCTGAGACGGCGTCCTGTTGCCATGGGAACCTTCCCCGTCTGCTACAACTGAGCAGACAGGGAAGGGGAAGGAGGGGGGCTCCCCGATGGGAGAGGGAGGGAGGTCCCTGACTGTTAACCTTTTCCATACAGCGGTCCGTACGGACCGTGGTATGGAACGGGTTAAACGGCTGACATCACAGCAAAGATGTCAGCCGTTTATACCAGAGTGTCAGCAATGTGCTGACACTCTAGTATACCCACTGGACACCAATAAATATTCAAGAGGAGGCGGGCGGGGATCGCGATCCCGCCTGCCGCACCGCCCACCTCCCGCACCGCCTGCAATCCCCCCCTGCACCACCCGCCGGCATAAAATCATTCAGGGGTGCAGGAGGGGTGAAAAATATATATTTTTGGCATTTTAAAGTTTCTGTCAGGGACCGCAGGGATCAGAAACTGCAGAAAGCGCAGCAAACCACATAAGGACCGTATACGGAACCATTCATTTTAATGGATCCGCAAAAAAATGGAAGGTAGTCCGTATGCCTTCCCTTTCCGTTTTTCTGTTTTTCCGTTCCGTTCAAAGAGAAAATGTGTCCTATTATTGTCCACATAACAGACAAGGACAGTACTGTTCTATCAGGGGCCAGCTGTTCCGTTCCAAAAAAAAACGGAATGCACACAGACGTCATCCATATTTTTTGCGGATCCGTTTTTTGCGGGCAGCAAAATACTGAAAAAGCCATACGGTCATGTGCAAAAGGCCTTACTAAGAGGTATTGGCATCTGAATACATTTGGCACATCTTCTGGTAGTCCTTACACCAGAAAAGGAAAAACCTATGCTAAGATCTGGTGTAGAGTTGCACTATAATTTACTTTATTTGTAAATTATAATAAGTCTTTCTTGTAGTGAGAGCAAAGGCCCTAATTAAGCTCTACCCACTTTTGATAAAGGGACTTTTGTATGCCAAAGATCTAATACAAAATCCTGAATAAAGTCACCCCTTAGAGTGGAATCCTCTAAGAAAAGCTAAAATGTAAAAAACAGACCTGTCAGGATAATGAAATTACACTGAAACAAACTCAAATAGCTAAAACAAAAAACAAAAAATGTAACACAGAAAATAAATCTGTTATGACTATTGATTTAGAGAAGTTATCAGCCTCTTCTGCAGCGAGCCTTCACCCTTACTCCATATTCCTATCACATTCCACCATGCAGAGCTATCGTAAATGTTTATCACAGTGGAAAACAGTAATAAATGCTACACTGGAATCTGTAAGGTCCCAATGTAATAAAACACGTGAAAAGTCTAGAGACAGTGGAAATATGTAGCTCCTAATGTTTCGAAGATAGTTTTACAGCTCCACCTCTACAGGTCATTGCTTTCAATTTCTAAGCTCGGTGGCAAGAAATGAACTCGAAATTGGAGAACACTCATAAAAAAATGGATTTGAAAAAAAAAAAAAGGAGGATAAATAAGAGAATGTGTACCTGGAAAGAAGGAGAGGAGGAGTGAAGAATGTAAGATACAATCTAATAATTCAGACAGAAGATTGGTCACAAATATTGGTTTTGCAAAAACTTATATTATGCCTTAAACACTGTACAGGACTGACCTTAAATCTAATTTGACCAAATTACAACAACAAGAAGGGAAAGTCATGGATTTATGGACATGACAGGACCAACAGACATGCTAATGACATGCAAATGTTAAAAAAAATGGAAACAAAATATTTATTTAGTATTGTGTAGTGTTGGGCGAGCATGCACGGCCGAACACTAATTTTACTCGAGCATCCCGATGCTCGGCTCATTGCAAAGTTCGGCCGAACACCGCGTGTACTGGAGCGCGATGCTCAAGTCTCCTCCCCGCGCTATGCAGCCAATAAACGTGCGGGTAAGTACTGCTATTCACTGTAATGCCGTAGCCATGTTGGGTGCTGGCATTCCAGTAATTGGCTGGCCGGAACGCATCATAGGGTGCTATATAACATCCGATGACTCGTGTTCGGCTCAGTCTTAGTCAGGGAGAGCTGAGGAGCAGAAGGGACAGATAGTGTAGGGAGAGGAATAGGAATATTTTAGTTTGTATACTTGTTATAGACCCAAAAGTCCTTTTAAGGACTATAGTTGTATCTGGCAGCAATATATATTTTTAGTGCAACCTGCGCTAAATAGCTTGCAATTGTTTGGCCGCTGCAGACAGCGACATTATCTGCGCTACATCTCCTGTCTAACGTGTGCGCAGCTTAACACTATCTGTGACATCCAGTGTACTTTTTCCATAGATGGTGTCTGCTGTGGACAGTTACCTTATCTGCGCTACATCTCCAGTATAACGTTTGCGTAACCGAAATATCAGTGACATTCAGTGTAATTATTTTTCGCCACTTGTGACAGCGCACATTATCTGCGCTACATCTCCTGTGTAAAGTGTGCGCAGCCTAAATATATCTGTGACATCCAGTGTAGAGATGGCCTTGCAGTTTGCCCGGCGGTTGGTTCGCGATGATCTTTGCACGCGATGAACTTTGCCCGTTAGTACAGGACGGCCAACTGAAAAGTTTCAGCACATGGACATACCCCCTACCTTATAAATAAACCCGATCTGGCCGCCATTTTACATCCAGTGTTTTGTCAGTGTAGGGAGAGGTTGCTGTGTGGAGCAGGGACAGACTGTTAGGGACACCAAACGCTAGCTAATAGGGCCACAAAAGTCCTTTTAAGGACTGGTATAGGTGTGCTATCCATAGGTGTGATATACTGAGGGGTGTGATATACTTATCATACACTTTCTAACATAGAAATTATATTATAGTGGATTTGTATTGTGCAGCAGTGGTGTGCGGCTCTGCTGTGATACTGCAGCTACACAGAATGACAAACGCAATTAGAAAAAATAATTTCTACTGGTGTGATATACCAGTCGCCCCCCCAAAAACCTGATTGAAGCGGGGTGTTATATACCAATATACTTTCTTTATAATGCATTTGGTTACTGCAGCATTTGTTTGTGGTTTTGATGCATTCCCTCTGCTACACACAGTGACAAGTGGTAATTATTATAACTGGTGTGATAAACTGGTCTGGCATGCATTGCCGATATTTCACATTGAAAAAAATAATGAATGGAGATCGCAAATTCGAATAATGCATCTGGTAAGTCACTGTCCATGTTGTGGGACTATTTGTGAACTTCTAGTAATTATTTCTTGGCTGCAAATATGAAGATTTTTCAGGTTCGCCTGCCATTAAAATGAATAGGACTCGCTGCGAACTTGTGGTTCGTAAACATTTGATTGTGTTTGCCCATCCTAAATATCAGTGACATTAATGCAGTGTAATTTTTTATTACTTGCGCTATACCTCCTGTTTAACGTGTGCACATCCTAAAAATATGTGTGTTATTCTGTGTACTTTATACTTACAAAACCTGCGCTACTGTACGTGTGACATATTTGCAAGCATATATACCATTTAATATGTGCAAGGCGAGCAGTAAGGGACGGGAAGTGGTCATGCTGCTGATGGTACACGCAGAGGCTGTGGCCCTGGGCGCAGTAAAACTGTGCTTGCTGCCAGAGCATAAGAAACACACTCCACGATATCTAGCTCCGTGTCCCAGTTTGCAGGGCGGCGCAGGACACCACTCTCGAAATCAGACCAGTGCGACCAGGTGGTCGGTTGTATTGCAGCAGATAATGCTCCCAGTCTGTTAAGCACCACCCTGTCTTCCACCAAGTCCAGTTTCAGTAGCCAAGAGTCTAGACAACAGAACCCTTACCCTGATCCTCCTTCCTCCCACCATGGAGAGTCTTGCCAAACTTGTGATCCCAGACTCGGATATTCCGAGAAGCTCTTTTCATTGCCATTCCTTGATTTGGGCCTCTCGCCAAGCCCACTTGAAGAGGGACATGAGGAGATCATGTGCACTGATGCCCAAACTCTTGAGCATCCACAGTCACAAGAAGATGATGGTGGGGAACGCCAATTAGTGTTTCACGAGGTGGATGATGATGATGAGACACAGTTGCCAATAAGTCAACAGCAATTAGTGTCTCAAGAGGTTGATGATGAGACACAATTGTCAATAAGTGAGGTTGTTGTTAGGTCAACAAGTAAGAAGGATGACCAGAGTGAGGACGTGGAAGAGGATGTGGTGGACAATGAAATCACTGACCCAATCTGGGAAGGTGGCAAGCCGAGCGAGGACAGCAGTACAGAGGGGGAGGGATCCGAAGCACCGCACCAGGCTGGAAGAGGCAGTGGGGTGGCAAAAGGGAGAAGACGGGCCACACCAAACAGGCCCGCAACTGTTTCCCGGAGCACCCCCTTGCATCAATCTCCCTTGCCAAGGGGTAGGTGTTCTGCAGGCTGGCGCTTTGTTGAGGAAAGTGCAGACAATAAAATAATTGCCATTTGCAGCCTGTGCCATACCAAAATGAGCAGGGGCGTGAAAACTAGCAACCTCACCACCACCAGCATGATCCGCCACATGGAATCAAAGCACCCTAATAGGTGTGCTGAACGCCTGGGTCTACAACCAGTGTCTGCGGGTTACACCACTGCCTCCACCCTGTGTTACGTGCTAACCAATCGCCTGTCCAAGACGCAGGCCGGGATGCCTCCGGCCATGCACCTGGACCTTCGTAAGCACCATCAACTAGCACAACCACTTCTGTGTCCCAGCACAGCGTAGAAATGTCTATACCCCAGGCCTTTGAATGAAAGCGCAAATACCCAGCCACCAACCCACCCACAGACCATATCACTAAATGTGTCCCATAACATCACACATCCCCTGACCAACGCAGTTACTGGGAAAGTCTACTTAACGACTGACACATGAACAAGTGCTTTTGGCCAGGGACGCTACATTTTCCTGACGGCACACTGGGTGAACGTTGTGAATGCCGGGATGGAATCATACCCTGTGATGGCACAGGTGCTACCGACGCCAAGGACTGCGGGCCCTACTTCCTTCAGGGTTTCCACCACCACTTACATTATTGGCTGCAACCCCCCCTTTTCCTCCTCCGCCTCCTCTTCCACTTCTACCTCTAAATTATCCTATTGCAGCACCATTCAGACCACAGTCAGTAGCTGGAAGCAGTGTAGCACTGCAGTGGGAAAGCTGCAACAGGCAGTAATCTGCTTAGGTGACAAACAGCACACCACCGCAGAGCTGTGGCAGGGGATAAGGGACCAGACTGCGCTGTGGCTCTCGCCACTCAACCTACAACCAGGCATGGTTGTGTCTGATAATGGCTGTAATTTGGTGGCAGGGTAGTACCCATGGAAGTTTAATTCCATATGTTCAGCGTGGATGGGCAGAAGAGGAGGTAGAGGATGAGGATATTGATAGTCATCCTCCTGATGACGACAGCGAAGTCTTGCCTGTTGGGACTCTGGCACACATGGCTGACTTTATGTTAGGCTGCCTTTCCCGTGACCCACGCGTTTTACGCATTTTGGACAACACCGATTACTGGTTGTTCACCCTTCTCGACCTCTACTACAAAGAGAACTTCTCAGCTTTCATTCCTGTGGTGGAGAGGATGAGCAAAATTGTGCATTACCAGAAGGTCCTTTTGGAAAAATTGCTCCAAAAATTTCAAGTTGACAACACTGGCGGCAGAGTACGTAGTTCCCTGGGCAACCGAGGAGGGGAGACGAGGGGAACACACAGCTAGAGATTGCCTTTCGGTTCGTCCGGCGGTTCTTTCGTGGCAAACTTTGCGTATTCGCGATTTGCCGAACATGCGAACATATCGAGATATTCGCGCCCGCAATATTCTTTTACATTGGGAAGAACTTTGACCCATGACACATCCATAAGGTGGTACAGGATAGCAAATTGAGACGTTTAAGCACATGATCATATCCCCTACCTTATAAATAAACCTGATCTGGCTGCCATTTTACATTCAGTGTTTTGCCAGAGTAGGGAGAGGTTGCTGTGTGGAGCAGGGACAGGTAGTTAGGGACACCAAATGCGAGCTAATAGGGCCACAAAAGTCCTTTTAAGGACTGGTATAGGTGTGCTATCGATAGGTGTGATACACAGAGGGGTGCAATATACTTATAATATACTTTTTTAAAGAGTCAAACACACATAGATCTATATAGTGATCACGTGGAAGTTAGGAGCATAGGGGCTAGGGGCTTACTAGGACCATTTTTATTTAGGGTAAGATTCTGGACGGGGTCGCTCTTATCAGGGCGTTTGGACTTTAATTAGGCTATCAGGGCCAGAATAGCACCCCCTGTAGGGCAATATCAGGGACAGTTATTTGCCCACCCTGTCCTTCAATACCACATCATCATCTAGCCCAGGGATAGATGTTTTTTGCTTTCCCTCTGGGACTCATGGATGTGCACTGGAACCCACGGATTGTGGACATATGGTTTCTGATTTGGTGCCACCGAACACCTGATTTAGTGCCTCCGAGCACTTGTTATTGCCTACCACGTCTATGCTTTTTGCTTAACTTTAATCATTTAATTTATTTTCATTTTAAGGGATATCTTTTCCATTAACACGTCCGCAAAATGGGTCCGCATCCGTTCCTCAATTTTGCGGAATGGGTGCAGAACCATTCATTTTCAATGGGGCCGGAATGTGCTGTCCGCATCCGCATCCGTGCTTCAGTTTCCACAAAAAAAATGGAACATGTCCTATTCATGTCTGCAATTGCAGACAAGATTAGGCATTTTCTATTATAGTGAAGGCGATTGCGGAATTTCTACTGGTGTGATATACCAGTCGCCCCCCAAAAAAACTGATTGAAGCCGGGTGTTATATACCAATATACTTTCTTTATAGTGCATTTGGGTACTGTATAGAGCATTTGCGCATGCGCGTACGCGAAAATTATATTGCCGATATTTTGCATAGAAAAAAATAATGAACGGAGATCGCAAATTCGAATAATACATCTGGTGTCACTGTCCATGTTGTGGGACTATTTGTGCACTTCTAGTAATTATTTCTCGGCTGCAAATATGAGGTAAAAGGTTTTTCGGGTTCGCCTGCCATTAAAATGAACTTCGGTTCGCAAACATTTGATCGCGTTCGCGAACCGTCCCAGCAGATATTCATCCATCACTACACACAGCAGTTCCAACAGAGGAAGGGCAACACTCTCCAAGGCCTGGGACAGTTTTATGACACCCTGCCAGCACCCTTACCCTGTTGAGCGGCCTATTGTCACAAGGAAGAACATTTTTTGGAAAATGGTGAAGGAGTACATAGCAGTCATCAGTAATCCCTCAGTGCCTCATAACTATTGGGTGTCCAAGCTGGACACGTGCCATGAACTGGTGCTCTACGCCTTGGAGGTGCTGGCCTGCCCCACCACCAACATTTTGTCAGAGCGCGTATCTAGTGCTGCTTGGGGCATAATAACTGATAAGTAGGGTTGAGCGAACCCGAACTGTAAAGTTCGGGTTTGTACCGAACTTTTGTATTTTTGGACCCCGGACCCGACCCCAAACTTTTCAGTAAAAGTTTGTGTTCGGTGAGTTAATGGCGCTTTTTGAAAGGTTGCAGGGCAGCCAATCAAGAAACGTTTAACTCGTCTGCCCTTAGAAGCCATCACAGCCATGCCTACTAATGGCATGGCTGTGATTGGCCAGTGCAGCATGTGACATACAAACATAGAAACATACCCTCCATCGGGGGCCTCTGCCACATTAGTCAGTGTGCATCTTAAGTTAGAAATACAGCAATGTAATCTTTTTACAAGAAACACATTTTAAGTCCCAACACTTCCCCAATTTATCCTTCTCATTTTACCCTACGTGGTTTCATTGTGGTTCCCCCAAGTCAAACTCTAAAGGAGTCAGTATCGGCTTCCAGAGCAAGATACCCTTCACTCTAGAAGATCAACTATGTGACCCTGAAGGTCGTTTTATTATGATTAAGGGTAAGATAGGCCAACACCTATATACCTTTATAAATATCTATGCCCCAAACAAACGTCAGATATCCTGGCTCAAGTCAATTCTACTAAAAATAGAGTCTTTTAGGGATGGCATTACAGTAGTTGGGGGGGATTTTAACCTGGTCATAAACCCCTTCATTGACTCCTCCTCGCACAAATCAGCCCAATCCCAAAAGGGAATCCGTTCTCTATTAAGGTCACTAGCCAAGGCTCACCTAATAGATGTCTGGCGCACCATGTATCCGGATTCGAGAGATTACACTTTCTATTCATCACTACACAGATCGTATCAACGTCTAGATCATTTATTCATCTCAAAGGAACATCTCCATTTATGCTCTAGAGCTGATATAGGATCTATAATCCTCTCGGATCATGCTCCCATATATTTACATATGAAATCTCCCCTTAACCATAAACCCTCCAGTCATTGGCGATTCAATGAGCAACTCGCCAATCTACCAGCCACTAAATCTAAAATAAAAGACCTTCTTGAAGAATATTTCAAAACAAACTGTACTGCTGAGGTTTCGCCTCAAACAATTTGGGATGCCCATAAAGCATTTATAAGGGGCCACTGTATCAGTTTAGGGGCCCATCTCAAAAAAGAGAGACAAAAACAGTTAGACGCCCTCTATGAAAAAATTAGTCACCTGGAGAGTGTCCACAAAAAATCCCAATTAGAATCACACTTAATGGAACTTTCTTCATGTAGGGCTGCCATCAAAAATCTGTTAAACACGGCCTCTGCCAAACTTTACCTACATTCACAATATAAAATATTTGCCCACGGAAATAAAGCTTCTAGATATATGATGTCCAGACTTAAACGTAGAAAACTAAGTAATTACATACATAAACTAAAGACTCCAGAGGGTGCTCTAACCTTTGAACCAAGTAAAATTGCTTCATTATTTAGAGACTATTACGAATCTCTTTATAATATTAATCCAATGCAATCTTCCTCCGATGATACAGTGGTCCCGCCATCTCTTACTTCATATTTTAGTGGTTTGGCCCTCTCCTCTCTCTCGGAACAGGATAAAGCTCACTTAGCTTCCCCATTTTCTTCAGATGAACTCCTACAAGCCATTAAAAACTCCCCCAAAGGGAAATGCCCAGGCCCGGATGGGTTCCCCATACCCTACTACTTGTCTTTTCATGAAGTACTAATCCCACATCTTATACCAGTATACAATAGCGCCCTGCGGGGTATACCATTATCGACGGACATGACCAAAGCTCACATCACCTTAATACCCAAGGAAGGTAAAGATCATTCTCTTTGTCCCAACTATAGGCCCATCTCTCTTCTCAATATTGATTTAAAACTTCTAGCTAAGATGCTCGCAAACAGATTATCAAAATTTCTCCCCTCATTAATCCACAGAGACCAAGTAGGTTTCGTGAAAAAAAGAGAAGGGAAAGATAACACGGCTCGTATCCTCAACATTATACACTATGTCAAGAGGAAAGGCCTACCTTTGGTCCTTCTCAGCACAGATGGTGAGAAGGCATTTGACAGAGTCAACTGGTCCTTCATGTATGCGGCGCTGCAATCTCGTAATTTCCCCCTCCCCTTCATAGCAGCAATAAAAGCAATGTATCAACATGCCTCAGCTTCAGTAAGGGTCAACGATACCCTGTCAAATTCTTTTAGAATTAGTAATGGCACCCGGCAAGGCTGCCCTCTATCTCCCCTCCTGTTTGTTCTTGCCTTAGAACCTCTTCTACAGACTATTCGGATGGATGTTGACATATTGGGAATAAATTTAGGAGACCAACAGCACAAAGTAGCCGCATTCGCGGACGACTTGCTTTTAATAATAAGTAACCCCGAAATGGCTCTCCCGAAAATTTATGACCATTTTGAAACATATGGATCACTTTCTAATTTCAAGGTGAATCACAATAAATCACTAATAATATCCACAGGACTTAAAAAGTCTTTGAAAAGTCAGCTAGAAGCGTGTTCGCCATTTAACTAGTCCTCTCCTTATCTAACCTATCTAGGCATCAAAATGAGTACAGATCCCAATCAACTCTTTAACCTGAACTATATCCCTCTCCAAAATAAATTGGAGGAAGATTTAACTTCTCTTGATATCCCTATACTCTCGTGGTTTGGGAGGAAAAACATATTAATGTCACTCATCATCCCTAAACTTACCTACCTCCAACAAACCTTACCAATCCCCGTTCCTTCCACATATTACTCTAAACTCAAGTCCATGTTTCGTTCCTTTATATGGAACAAGAAAAAGGCCAGAACGTCTTACAAATCTTTGTCTTATCCGAGAGAGAGGGGAGGAATAGCTTTACCAGACCCTGAACTCTATGGCAGAGCTATTTTACTCACTAGAGTAGTAGACTGGTTAACGGCCCCCAAGCAGAAATCTTGGGTCCCAATGGAAGAGTCCTTGTTGGAACTTCCGTTCAGAGCGGCTCTACTGGGACGCATGTCTCCACTGTCTCCCCATCCTAATATTACTCCAGTTATGAAAGCCACTCTGAATGCGTGGTACGCCTTACAAAAATCATCCTTAAGCTCCCCACTCCCATCTTCTGTCCTCAAAATAGAGGATATTTTTCACCTAGCCCCCCAGGCCTTACAGAGCAGCCTTCCCACTGAAATTACTCAGTCTAATCTGAAACTGATAGATTTATACAAAGAAGGCAAACTACTCTCCATAAAAGAGATATGTGATCTCCTAAAAAGCCCTCTCTCAAGTTTTAATGGGCTCCATTTCTTAAGGGCATACATGTCTCAAAACGTGCATTTACACACATTGTTACGCCCGATTACCTGGCTTGAACATATTATCTCTCGTGATTCCACCCCACATAAACTGATCTCACAATGGTACAACAGGCTGAGAACTCCTCCTGAAGCACTAACGCCTGCTTTCATAAGACTTTGGGAAAAAGACCTAAATATAAGTCTCTCACCGGAGGATACCGGCATCATATATAACTCTTCACACAAATCTTCAAGGTGTGTCAGGATTCAGGAGAATAACTATAAAATCATTACAAGATGGTATAAAACCCCCGACAAGACATGCTTATATTCAGTTACAGCATCTGACACATGTTGGAGATGCTCAAAAGAAAGAGGCGCTTTTATCCACATATGGTGAACCTGCCCAATCTTACTTAATTGGTGGGAAAAGGTTTTTCAAATCAGTAACAAGATTTGCAATTCCAATATTACTCCGTCTCCGGAAGTTGCCCTCCTGAATCTTTATCCTCGTAACCCCTCCCCCCCTAACTTACTTCTTTTCAAACATCTAGTGAATGCTGCAAAATTGCTGATCCCTACACTATGGTTATCCTCCGAAGTTCCTTCTTTGGATCAATGGTATCAGAAAATAGATCAAATTTACAGATTAGAGAAGTTATCCTCATGGGAACTGAGGTCTCATCATAAGTTTCTAAAGAACTGGAGTCAATGGATTTCCTTTAGGGGCTATTAGACAGAGATTGGCACTATCAACATTATCCTTAGATATACAGCATCTAGGGCTTACCCCATCTATCTCCCCATCCACTTATCTCCTAACCCTTCTTGGATTGTTGGACGTTGAGTTGCTCAGACGGTGTTGCTGCTCCCGCTCGGGACCGTCTCGGATGGAACGTATCATTAAGACCTAAGGTATTTAACAGACATTTTAGATCAATAATTGCCACCTGGTTCTTAAATGTGCTTTTTCTGAAGTGTACTTTCCATATTTTCCATGGGATATTCTATACCGATTAACCCCTTGGATGCTAGCTTATCATACTTACTGTATATTTGATATTTGACAGACCTGTAGACCTGTAATATGAAATTCAAGCGTTATATACTGCTGTCATATTATGCAATTAAAAAACACCCATTTAGGGCAAAATCCTAATTTTGCGGCATTTGCTGCATCTGTCATTGTTAAATACAAGCTTGAAATACTTCAATAATTTTCTGGGTTTTAAAAAAACACAAATTTTTGGCAATACCTGTCATGGAACCATGAACCAGACGTACAACAAGAGATAAGTGGAAATAAGAAGGCTTTATTGAAAATCAAGCTGTAAGCAAAAGTCCAAACGGATGGCTAAACCGAAGCAGGGTCTTGCGTAGACAGAGGTCAGGAACCAGAAGGGTGGTCAGACGAAGCCTGGATCAGGAACCAGCAGGGTAGTCAGACGAAGCCAGGATCAGGAACCAACGGGGTAGTCAGACGAGGCCAGGATCAGGAACCAGAAGCAGCAGCAGTCTTGGAAGCATGTGAACACAGGAGGACCAAGCAAGGAACTGAAGCCACAGACCTCCTATATATATGAGCTAGGCATCCAGCTCCTCCCAGTGGGAAGGAGAAGCCGCAGGGTGGGAGGCTACAAGAAACCCAGAAACCAAGATGGCCGCCAGCACATGTCAAACGAAGGAGAACAGTAAGAAGGTAAGACCATGACAGTACCTCCCCCTCAAGGGCCCCTCCTCCGCGGAGTAAGGAACGGTTTCTGAGGGAAGCGTGCGTGGAAGGCTCGGAGCAAAGCAGGAGCATGGACATCTGCGGAGGGAACCCAGGAACGCTCCTCTGGACCATAACCACGCCAATGGACCAAAAACTGCAACCGACCGCGGACCAGGCGTGAGTCCAGGATATTGCTCACCTCATATTCCTCACAATTGCCCACTTGGACCGGACGGGGCCAAGGAACCGAGGAAGTGAAACGATTACACACCAATGGCTTCAACAGGGAGACATGAAACACGTTGGAGATCCGCATGCCAGGAGGAAGCGCAAGGGCATAGGCTACCGGGTTTACCCTGCGAAGCACTCGGAAGGGACCAACAAAGCGAGGCGCCAGCTTGGGAGTGGGCACTCGAAGGTTGAGGTTGCGGGTGGACAACCATACATGGTCTCCGACCTGGTAGGAAGGAGCGGGCGCTCGTCTGCGATCAGCCTGGAGTCTCTGGCGCTGCGCAGAGACCTCAAGGGACCTCTGGATCTGTACCCAAGAAGCACGTAGGACGGAAAGGTGATCCTCCACAGCCGGAATATCCTGGGGAGAGAATACCTCCGGTAACACGGCAGGTTGGAACCCATAATTGGCCATGAAGGGAGACGTCCCAGAGGAAGAGTTCACCGCCGTGTTCCTGGCAAACTCAGCCCAAGGCAGGAGGTCAACCCAATTGTCTTGGTGATCGGAGACATAGCAACGAAGGAATTGCTCCAAGGCCTGATTGGATCGTTCTGCGGCCCCATTGGACTGAGGGTGGTAGGCCGAGGAGAAAGAGAGATGAATCCCCAACTGGGAGCAAAAGGCGCGCCAGAACCTGGACACAAACTGACTCCCCCGATCCGACACAATCTCCTTGGGCAAACCGTGCAACCGGAAGACCTCCCTGGCGAAAATCGTGGCCAACTCTTGTGCAGAGGGTAACTTCTTGAGAGGAACACAGTGGCACATTTTGGAAAACCGATCCACAATCATGAGAATGACCGTATGGCCTCGGGATGCAGGGAGGTCCACAATGAAATCCATCCCCAGGTGTGACCATGGGCGCTCCCCGGTGGCTATGGGTTGCAAAAGGCCCAACGGAAGGTGCCAAGGGGACTTACTCTGGGCACAAACGGAGCATGCCGCTACATATGCGGCGATGTCGGAACGTAGAGAAGGCCACCAGAACAGACGTGAAACAGCCCAGGACAGCCTATTCTTTCCAGGATGCCCCGCGGCCTTGGAGTTATGGTAGGTTCGCAACAACCGAGTGCGCAACTCCTCAGGCACAAAACACCTGCCGTTGGGTCTCCCAGAGGGAGCACCAGATTGAGCCACCAAAATCTGCTCACCCAGGGGAGAGGTCAGGCTGGTGCGAATGGCGGCCAGGATCTGATTCGGAGGTATGACCGAAGTCGGAATCGACTCCTCCCCGGACAGCTCGGAGTACTGCCGTGATAAGGCATCCGCTCTGATGTTCTTGGAACCGGGTAGGTAGGAGACCACGTAATTAAAACGTGACAAGAACAGAGCCCATCTGGCCTGACGTGGTGTCAATCTCTTGGCCTCAGAAAGGTAGATCAGATTCTTGTGGTCCGTCAGGATGAGAACCGGAACCACCGAACCCTCGAGCAAGTGCCTCCATTCTTTAAGGGCCTGCTTGATGGCCAACAACTCCCTGTCACCAATCTGATAGTTGCACTCCGCGGAAGACAGTTTCCGGGAGTAAAACCCACAAGGAAGCAGAGGACCCTCTGGTGTTCTACGCTGAGACAGAAGGGCGCCTACTCCCGTCTCAGACGCGTCCACCTCGAGGACAAAGGGCAACCCAGGGTTGGGATGCGACCGAATCGGAGCCGACACAAAGGCGGACTTTAGAGCCTCAAAAGCTCGGATGGCCTCGAGCGGCCAGACCTGGATATTACTGCCCTTCCTGGTCAGATCCGTGAGAGGCTTGGCTAGCATAGAAAAGTCCCTGATGAACTTCCGATAATAATTGGCGAAGCCCAAAAAGCACTGCAGGGCACGGAGACCACTGGGCTGGGGCCACTGTAAGACAGCCGAAACCTTCTCAGGATCCATGGAGAACCCCTCAGCGGAAATGATGTAACCTAAGAAGGTTACCTGGGATCGGTGAAATTCGCATTTCTCAAGCTTACCGAACAGCCTGTTCTCTCGTAACCGTTGCAACACTCGTCTGACATCCATAATGTGGGCCTCCATGGATTCAGAATATACCAAGATGTCATCCAAATAGACCACCACACACTGCTGCAACAGGTCACGGAAAACATCGTTGATGAATTCCTGGAAGACTGCGGGCGCATTGCACAACCCAAAGGGCATAACCAAGGATTCATAATGACCGGTCCTGGTGTTAAACGCGGTCTTCCACTCATCGCCCGCCTTGATCCTTACCAGGTTATATGCCGCCCTCAGGTCGAGTTTGGTAAAGACCGTGGCCCCTTTGAGGCGATCGAACAGCTCGGAAATCAAGGGTATCGGGTAAGCGTTCTTGATCGTGATGCGATTGAGACCCCTGTAATCGATGCAAGGCCTCAACTCACCGCCCTTCTTTTTCACAAAGAAAAATCCAGCCCCTGCCGGGGACGAGGATTTGCGAATGTGTCCGCGTGAAAGCGCCTCCCTCACGTACTCCTCCATGGCCTCATTCTCCGCTACCGACAGTGGATAGACTTTGCCACGAGGAGGAACGGCACCAGATTGTAACTCTATGGCACAATCGTATGGGCGGTGCAGAGGTAGGGCAACCGCGCGCACCTTATCGAATACATCCCGGTACTCTTCGTATTCAGGAGGCAACAGAGAGTCCGAGGAAGTACACAGCAACTTGACAGGCCCATGGATGCAACTAGCCCCACACTGCGGTGACCACGAGAGGATCTCGGCCGATCTCCAATCGAAAGTCGGATTATGCTTCTGGAGCCAGGGGTACCCCAAGACCACCGAGTAGTGTGGAGATGAAATCACCTGGAGACAGACCGACTCTCTGTGAACGGCACCAATGGCTATCCCCACTGGAAGGGTCTCATGAGTCACGTGTGGCGGCAGAAGGGGTCTGCCGTCTATCGCCTCAAGAGCCAGTGGGGAACCTCGAGGCTGCAGAGGAATGGAATTGGCGGCAGCGAACGCACTATCAATGAACAAACCACCAGCACCAGAGTCCACCAACGCCTGGGTCGTCACCGAGCCCCCGACCCAGGAGAGGACAACAGTGATCAGTGGTTTGTCAACACGGGAAACCGGGGACGAGGAGACTCCACCCAAGATCTGCCCCCGACAGGATCTCAGGTGCGAGCGTTTCTCGGACGGTTCGGACATGCCAACCGAAAATGCCCACCGAGACCACAGTACATGCATCGGCCCTCGCGTCTCCGGAGTACCCTCTCCCCCTCGGACAGGCGAGCAAACCCCAGCTGCATGGGTTCACCCCCAGACAAGTCATCCCCAGGAGGCATGGGAGGAGAGGGAGGCACGGGTGGGACAGCAAACGTAGGCGCCAATCTGTTAGAAGACCTCCGCAGGCTCTCCTTAAAGGAAGGTCTCTCCCTGAGTCTGGTGTCAATCAAAATCAGGAAAGAAATAAGAGACTCGAGCTCCACTGGTAGGTCCTTAGCTGCAACCTCATCCTTCAAGGCATCCGAGAGACCATGAGAGAAAGCAGCGACCAGAGCCTCATTATTCCAGCCCACCTCTGCTGCCAGGGTACGAAACTCAATGGCGTATTCAGCTACGGATCGTGAACCCTGTCTGATGGACATAAGGAGCTTCGCAGCAGAGGCAGCACGAGCCGGCACATCGAATACCTTCCGAAGAGAAGCAACAAAACCGGAAAACTCGGCAACCACCGGATTGTTGTTCTCCCATAAAGGGCTGGCCCAGGCCAAGGCCTTGTCCGAGAGCAGCGAGATCAAGAAGCCCACCTTTGATCTCTCAGTAGGAAAGGCATGTGGCAGCAACTCGAAATAAATGCCCACCTGGTTAAGGAAACCTCGGCACTGAGTTGGCTCTCCCCCAAAGCGCTGTGGAAGGGGGGCAGAACCGGTCATACCCCGAGACACCGCAGGCGCAGCAACAGGTGTCGGGGTAGACTCTGGCGCAACAACCGGAGCGGCAGTAGGAGCGGGCCCAGGAGCGACAACCGACCCATCGGCAACGGAAGCGAAATGAGCCGTGCGTTCAAGCAGGGTTTGCAACGCCACAGCGAACCGACCCAACAGGTGATCCTGCTGATCAAGTCTGGCAACCAGCGTAGGTAGCGAGGATGGCCCTGTACCGTCAAAATTCATGGCTTGGTCCTAATGTCATGGAACCATGAACCAGACGTGCAACAAGAGATAAGTGGAAATAAGAAGGCTTTATTGAAAATCAAGCTGTAAGCAAAAGTCCAAACGGATGGCTAAACCGAAGCAGGGTCTTGCGTAGACAGAGGTCAGGAACCAGAAGGGTAGTCAGACGAAGCCTGGATCAGGAACCAGCAGGGTAGTCAGACGAAGCCAGGATCAGGAACCAACGGGGTAGTCAGACGAGGCCAGGATCAGGAACCAGAAGCAGCAGCAGTCTTGGAAGCATGTGAACACAGGAGGACCAAGCAAGGAACTGAAGCCACAGACCTCCTATATCTATGAGCTAGGCATCCAGCTCCTCCCAGTGGGAAGGAGAAGCCGCAGGGTGGGAGGCTACAAGAAACCCAGAAACCAAGATGGCCGCCAGCACATGTCAAACGAAGGAGAACAGTAAGAAGGTAAGACCATGACAATACCCTCCATCTGGGGCCTATGCCGCAATAGTCAGTGTGCAATTTAAGCTAGAAATACAGCAAGAATTTTCTGGGTTTTAAAAAACACCCTTTTGGGCAAAATACTAAATTTTACAGCCCTTGATGTATCTGTCAGTGTGAAATTCAAGCGTTATATACTGCTGTCATATTCGTTTATTAAAAAAACATCAATTTACGGCAAAATCCTTATTTTTCAGCATTTGCTGTATCTGTCATTGTTAAATACAAGCTTGAAATACAGCAATAATTTTCTGGTTTTAAAAAACAAAAATTTTGGGCAAAACCTTCCATCTGGGGCCTATGCCGCATTAGTCAGTGTGCAATTTAAGCTAGAAATACTGCAATAATTTTCTGGGTTTTAAAAAACACCCTTGTTGGGCAAAATACTAAATTTTACATCCCTTGCTGCACCTGTCAGTGTGAAATTCAAGCGTTATATACTGCTGTCATATTCTGTTATTAAAAACCCATTTAGGGCAAAATCCAAATTTTGCAGCGTTTGCTGCCTCTGTCATTGTTAAATACAAGCTTCAAATACAGCAATAATTTTCTGGTTTTAAAAAACACCCATTTTTGGCACTACCCTCCATCTGGGGCCTATGTTGCATTAGTCAGTGTGCAATTTAAGCTAGAAATACAGCAATAATTTTTGGGGTTCTAAAAAACACCCTTTTGGGGCAAAATACAAAATTTTATAGCCCTTGCTGCTTTAGATACTGCTGTCATATTCTGTTATTTAAAAAAAAACACCCTTTTTGGGCAAAATACTCAATTTTACAGCCCTTGTTGCATCCTTCAGTGTGAAATACAAGCGTTAGATGCTGCTGTCATATTCTGTTATTAAAAAAAAAACTTTTTGGGCAAAATACAAAATTTTATAGCCCTGGTTGCATCAGTCAGTGTGAAATACAAGTGTTAGATAATGCTGCCATATTATGTTATTAAAAACACAACCTTTTTGGGCAAAATACGAAATTTTACAGCCATTGTTGCATCTGTCAGTGTGAAATTCAAGCGTTATTTACTGCTGTCATATTCTGTTATTAAAAAAAACACCCATTTAGGGCAAAATACTAATTTTGCGGTGTTTGCTGTATCTGTCATTGTTAAATACAAGCTTGAAATACAGCAATAATTTTTAGGGTTTTAAAAAAGAAAATTTTTTAGCAATACCCTTCATCTGGGGCCTATGCCGCATTAGTCAGCAATTTAAATACAGGGGTCTGATGAAGGTATCATTTGTTAAACCCCGAAACGCGTTTGGTACTATCCCCTAACATTGGAATCAAGATAAAGCACAGATCGATCACCTGAGGAGGAGTGGAATCCATTATTCAAGGAAACATCAAGTCGTGCATGTAACACTTGCCATATAGAGGACCTCCTCAACCATTGTGGGGCCACGTGTATAAGCAGCGTTGGCGCGAGATTTCCTGACGACTGGTAGCCCTTGAGACCGGAACCTACAACTATAAGTATACTGTGTCGAGGGCGAAAAGAATCCACGCAAGTCCTCCCGGTAAGACTGTCACAGTTTATCTAAATAAGTGATCGCATTACTTGGGAGATACAGCGGGACGCTGCTGTTGTATACAAGTGAGCGAGACACCACTCTGTTTAGTGCCAGCGCTTGATTGCGCTTAAGATTGGAGACTGCCTGGTATAGGGATTCGGATTTTAGAGGACAATTAGCGATTTTCTATCGAATCTGATTCGATTTTTATTGTGAACATTTATATCACTGCAGGTTTGGTTGACCATCATCCCACCTAGTTATCTTGGGATTCTTTTGATGGACTATGTATGAAATTTACAATAACCAATATATATTATTATTGTTGTCGTCATAATATTGTATAAGCTACCACTCGGATGTTATCTATTTATTTTATGTATTATTATTAAATTCTACTGGTTGCAGTACTACAGAGAGTGCTCCACTATATTTTATTTTAATCTCTGTCAGATTGGGTGTTATCTGTCAGTGGGAGCACCTCTAAGTGATTCCTCGTCACTCATGTCACTCGTCACTCATGTGCAAAATATTTAAAAATTATATTGGTGTTCTATTCTGTTATAAAAAAAAACATTTTGGGCAAAAAAAATAATTTTGCAGCCTTTGCTGCATTTGTCAGTGTGATATTCATGCGTTAGATACTGCTGTTCTATTCTGTTTAAAAAAATAAATATATATATATATTGGGCAAAAATCTTAATTTTGCAGCCTTTGCTGCATCTGTCAGTGTCAGATACACACGTTAGATACTGTTGTTCTGTTCTGTTATTAAAAAAACACCTATTTTTGGCAAGATCCTAAATTTGAGAAATATGAGACGTGGCCCCGGTCATGGTTCCGCTGGTGGAGCTCCTGTTGCAGGGAGAGGATGTGGTTGATCTGTGCCAGCTACACGCACAAGTCAAACACCTTCCTCAGGTGCGAGCAGGCGACAGAACCTTCAGCGGTATTTGGTCGGGCCTAATGCAGCTCTACGAATGGTGAGGCCAGAACAAGTACAGGCGAGTTCCTTTACATTGTCTCCCACCCAGTCTCTGTCACGGAAGGTGTACAGGAAACAAGACCACACAAAATGAATATATGACTCACTGGATCCAAAACTAAGGAACAAAAAGGGAGACCCCTGCATCAGACCTGGCACTCTCCCTGACTGCTCAGCCTATGCAAAAATCCCAATGGTAAATGATCGCATATCCTCGTGCCTCGACTGTATAACACCTGAACACCCTATAATAGTGAGGGGACACGACCACCGGCTCCCTACACTAGACACGGAGGGAGTCAGGGTCACCTGGGATCCAGCAAACAGAAAATCACAAATGAATGTACAACACTTAACTTGCAGAAGACTGGGAAATAGGATCAGCATGCACACACACTCCAGGAAGTTGTATAAACCGCACACTAATGCATTATGGGGAGGAATTTAAAGGGATGCAATCAGTCCAACTACATGACAGCTGAGAGAGGCTAACGAGATGAGGAACTGAAAACCAAAACAAAGGAAGCTCAAGGAGGAGGTTCTGAAAGGCATCTGTCAGAGCTTCTCAGATGTCTGGTGGTGACAGTACCCCTCCCTCTACGAGTGGACTCCGGACACTCAGAGCCCACCTTCTCAGGATGGGACCTATGGAAAGCCCTGATGAGACAAGTGGCCTTAATGTCCGTCACTGGGACCCACATCCTCTCCTCAGGACCATAACCCTCTCAATGAACGAGGTACTGGAGAGAACCGTGGACAACACGAGAATCCACAATCCTAGAGACCTGAAATTCAAGATTACCATCAACCATAATCGGAGGAGGAGGCAAAGGCGAGGGTACAATGGGTTGAACATAAGGTTTTAATAAGGACTTATTATGGATCTTCCAAGTCTGAGGAAGATCAAGACGGTAGGCAACAGGATTGATGACAGACAGGATTTTGTAAGGCCCAATAAACTTAGGACCCAACTTCCAGGAGGGAACCTTCAATTTGATATTCTTGGTAGACAACCACACCAGATCACCAACATTCAGGTCCGGACCAGGCACACGTCTCTTATCTGCCACACGCTTATATCTCTCACTCATGCTCTTTAGATTATCCTGAATCTTTTGCCAAATAGATGACAAAGAAGAGGAGAATCTGTCCTCATCAGGTAAACCAGAAGAGCCCTCTCCCGAGAATGTCCCAAACTGCGGATGAAACCCATATGCACCAAAAAAAGGTGACTTATCAGAGGACTCCTGATGACGGTTATTTAAAGCAAACTCAGCAAGGGACAAAAAAGAACACCAATCCTCCTGATTCTCCGCCACAAAACAGCGCAGATATGTCTCCAGATTCTGATTGACGCGCTCCGTCTGGCCTTTCGACTGCGGGTGGAAAGCAGAAGAGAATGACAACCGAACCCCCAAGCGAGAACAGAAAGCCTTCCAGAATCTGGAAACAAACTGCGTGCCCCTATCAGAGACTATGTCTGAAGGAATACCATGCAATTTGACAATGTGATCAATAAATGCCTGCGCCAGCGTCTTAGCATTGGGCAAGCCAGGAAAAGGGATGAAATGCACCATTTTGCTAAAACGGTCCACCACCACCAGAATCACAGTCTTCCCCGAGGAACGAGGCAGGTCCGTTATGAAGTCCATGGACAGATGTGTCCAAGGACGGGAAGGAATGGGTAAGGGAAGGAGAGGACCTGATGGCCGTGAATGAGGGACTTTGGCACGAGCGCAGGTCTCGCAGGCTGCCACAAAACCCTCAACCGACTTACGAAGTGCAGGCCACCAGAATCTCAGAGCGATGAGATCCACTGTGGCTCTTGCCACCGGGTGTACAGCAAGGACCGTATCGTGGTGTTCCTTAAAAATCTTGTGTCTTAAAGCGAGAGGCACAAACAACCTCCCAGGAGGACAAAGATCAGGAGCCTCTGACTGGGCTACCTGCACCTCTGCCTCCAATTCAGGATAAAGAGCAGAGACCACCACACCTTCAGCCAAAATGGGACCCGGCTCTTCAAAATTCCCACCTCCCGGAAAACAACGTGACAGGGCATCTGCCTTCACATTCTTAACCCCAGGGCGGAACGTGACAACAAAATTAAACCTTGAAAAGAACAAAGACCATCTGGCCTGTCTCGGGTTCAGACGCTTGGCTGACTCCAAGTAGGCCAGATTTTTATGGTCAGTAAACACGGTAATAGGGTGTCTGGCTCCCTCTAGCCAATGGCGCCATTCCTCAAAAGCCAACTTGATGGCCAACAACTCCCTATCTCCCACATCATAATTTCTCTCTGCGGAGGAGAGTTTCTTCGAGAAAAAGGCACACGGTCGCCATTTGGCAGGAGAGGAACCCTGAGACAAGACCGCACCCACACCCACCTCAGAAGCATCAATCTCAACTATGAAGGGTAGAGAAATATCAGGTTGTACCAAGATGGGAGCGGAAGCAAAACTCTCCTTGATATTAGAAAAGGCCTTACGCGACTCTACCGACCAGGAAGAAAAATCTACCCCTTTTCTGGTCATATCAGTGAGTGGTTTAACAACAGAGGAATAATTCAAAATAAACTTCCTGTAATAATTGGCAAAGCCCAAAAAACGCATCAGCGCCTTCTGATTCTCAGGAAGCTCCCACTCAAGCACAGCACGGACCTTCTCGGGGTCCATGCGAAAACCAGAAGCGGAGAGAAGAAACCCCAGAAATTTAATTTCTGGAACCGCAAACACACATTTTTCCAGTTTCGCGTATAATTTATTCTCCCGCAGGATGAGCAAGACCTGACTTAAGTGTTCCTTATGAGTTTTGAAATCAGGAGAAAAAATCAAAATGTCATCCAAATACACTAATACAAATTTTCCCATTAAATGATAAAAAATGCTGTTCACGAAATGCTGAAAAACGGCTGGGGCATTCATCAAACCAAAAGGCATAACCAAATTCTCAAAATGGCCCTCAGGGGTATTGAAGGTCGTCTTCCATTCGTCTCCTTCTCTGACCCTGACCAGGTTGTATGCCCCTCTTAGATCTAATTTGGAAAAGACTTTAGCCCCAACAATCTGGTTTAACAGGTCCGGGATCAGAGGAAGCGGATAAGGGTCACGAATAGTGATACTGTTCAGCTCCCTGAAATCCAGACAAGGTCTTAAAGAACCATCTTTTTTCTTAACAAAGAAAAAACAAGCGGCAACAGGTGACTTTGAGGGTCGTATGTGTCCTTTTCTCAGACTCTCAGAGATATAAGCACGCATAGCGACCCTTTCAGGTTGGGAGAGATTGTATAAACGAGATTTAGGCAGCTTGGCGCCTGGGATGAGATTAATAGGGCAATCGTACTCCCTGTGCGGGGGCAAATCCTGAACTCCACTCTCAGAGAAGACATCCGAAAATTCAGAGAGAAAAGATGGTACAGTCTTAGTAGAAACCTCAGAAACAGATGTCGTGAGGCAATTCTCTCTGCAAAAGTCACTCCAACCATTTATTTGCCTCGCTTGCCAATCAATGGTGGGGTTATGTTTAGTCAGCCAGGGTAGCCCCAACACAACATGAGCATCACTCACAATTAAACGGATATTGTGAACTATGCCCTTTAATGATTTTCTGAGAAAGTGGAGCGGAATCAATAGCAAAAACAGGAATATCCTTTCCCAAACTGCATACCTGGAAACCATGAGTTATCGCAAATTGATTATCAATGAGATTGACAGCTGCTCCACTATCTACAAAAATCTCACAAAAAATGTTCTTGCTCTGTAGCGCCACCCTGGCAGGCAGGACAAAACGGGAACTACAATGAAACGGAAAACCTTCAATTTCCGCCTCAACCCTGCCAATAGTAACAGATGGAACATTTTTAAAATATTTTTTCCTTTTTGTTTTTTTATTACTCCCAAAAAACTGCCTGAATCTCCTAGAAGGACAAACATTTGCCAAATGATTTATACCTCCACAACAAAAACAAACCTTCTCATGTGGGCTGAATCTTCTATTGTCAGAGGCAATCAACCCCAGCTGCATGGGCTCCTGCTCAGAAGGGGCTGACAGCGACTGAGACCCCTGCGCACAGAATGAGACCGCTGCACTGTCCTGGGATTGAGTATGACAGGAAGGAGTGATCTCTCCTCTCTCTCTAAGACGCCTGTCAATACGAACGGCCTGAGACATAGCAGAGTCCAAGGAAATAGGCCTCTCATGAAAGTTAAATGCATCTTTCAATCCCTCTGAAAGACCATGGCAAAATTGACTTCGGAGTGCAGCATCATTCCAACCAGTATCAGCTGCCCATCTCCGAAATTCTGAGCAGTATATCTCTGCGGATTGTTTACCCTGACATAACAGACGTAGCCTAGACTCAGCCAAAGCAATACGATCCGGATCATCATATATCTGACCCAGGGCTAAAAAGAATTCATCCACTGAACGGAGGGGCCGTGCCCCCACAGGCAGCGAAAAGGCCCACGACTGAGCGTTACCCCTGAACAGCGATTATAATGATCCCCACCCTCCGTTCCTCATCACCAGAGGAATGGGGAAGAAGGCGAAAATGGAGTTTGCAAGCCTCTCTAAAACACACAAAATTCTCACTACCCCCGGAGAACGTATCCGGGAGCGAGATCTTAGGCTCAGAACAAACTCCATGAACGCAAGCTGAACCAGTCACTTGAAACTGAGAGAGTCTTACGGAGATTAGCTACCTCCAATGAAAGACCCTGGAAGCTTTCAGTCAAAAGTGAAACCGGATCCATGCTTGAGACGGTTTTGGCAGTTTATAATGTCACGGAAGGTGTACAGGAAACAAGACCACACAAAATGAATATATGACTCACTGGATCCAAAACTAAGGAACAAAAAGGGAGACCCCTGCATCAGACCTGGCACTCTTCCTGACTGCTCAGCCTATGCAAAAATTCCAATGGTAGATGATCGCATATCCTCGTACCTCGACTGTATAACACCTGAACACCCTATAATAGTGAGGGGACACGACCACCGGCTCCCTACACTAGACACGGAGGGAGTCAGGGTCACCTGGGATCCAGCAAACAGAAAATCACAAATGAATGTACAACACTTATCTTGTAGAAGACTGGGAAATAGGATCAGCATGCACACACACTCCAGGAAGTTGTATAAACCGCACACTAATGCATTATGGGGAGGAATTTAAAGGGATGCAATCAGTCCAACTACATGACAGCTGAGAGAGGCTAACGAGATGAGGAACTGAAAACCAAAACAAAGGAAGCTCAAGGAGGAGGTTCTGAAAGGCATCTGTCAGAGCTTCTCAGATGTCTGGTGGTGACAGTCTCCTGCTGAAAAATCAGAGTTGGCACCTGCAGCCGATGTCCATCAGTCTTTCACCTCACCCCCTTGCAAATCAGCCAAGCAGTCTGAGCCCCAAGTCATGCAGCAGTCTCTTCTGCTTTTTGATGACTCTGTTAGCAGGGTTTCCCAGGGCCATCCACCTAGCCTTGCCCAACCACTTATGTTTCAAGATGAGTACATGGGAGGACCACAGCAGCACGTCTCGGATGATGACGAAACACAGGTGCCAACTGCTGTGGCTTTCAAAAGTGTGCAGACCGACAAGGAGGGCAGGGGTGAAGAATGGGTGGAAGATGATGTGGAGGATGATGAGGTCCTCGACCCCACATGGAATCAAGGTCATGCGAGTGACCAGTGTAGTTCGGATGAAGAGGCTGTGGTAGCACAGAGCCACCAGCACAGCAGAAGAGGGAGCAGGGTGAAAAGGAGAGAGGCTGTCCCCTAGACAATACGCCTGCTACTGCCCACCGCAGCAACGGACCGAGCACACCAAAGCCAGCTCCAAGGAATTACCTGGCATGGCATTTCTTAAGACAATGTGCTGACGACAAGACACAAGTGGTTTGCACGCTGTGCAATCAGAGCTTGAAGCGAGGCATAAACGTTCTCAACCTGAGCACAACCTGCATGACCAGGCATCTAAGTGCAAAGCACGAGCTGCAGTAGAGTAGACACCTCAAAAACCAAGAAAGGTCTCTGGCTCCTCCAGCTTTCTCTTCTGCTGCAGTCTCTGCCTCTTCATCCACCTCTGGAGTGACAGTGCCACCTGCCAACCCGCAAACAGAGGATCTGCCAGCAACACCACCACCTGGGTCACCAAGCATCTCCACAATGTCCCACGAAAGCGTTCAGCTTGCCATCTCCCAAACACATGGAGCGGAAGAGTAAGTACCCCCCTACCCACCCGCGATCCCTGGCCCTGAATGCCAGCATTTTCAAAAGTACTGTCCTTTAAAATGCTGTCATTCCATCTGGTGTAGACTGAGAGTTTTATAAGCCTTATGGCGGTGGCTGTCCCACAGAATATTGTGCCCAGCCGCCACTACTTTTCCAGGTGTACCATCCCTTCCCTGCACAACCAAGTGGGGGACAAAATCAGGTGTGCACTGTGCAACGCCATCTGTGGCAAGGTCCACCTAACTACGAATACGTGGACCAGTAAGCACGGTCAGGGACGTTATATTTCCATAACAGCACACTGGATAAATGCAGTGGCAGCTGGGCCTGAGGCGGATAGCAGTTTGGCGCTTGTCCTTCCACCACCGAGGATTTCAGGATGCTTCAGTTTGCCTACTCCGCTTCCTCATCCTCTACCAGCTCCTCATCTGGTCAGCTTAACACCTTCAACACCAAATTCAGCACAGCCAGGGGTAAGCAACAGCAGGCAGTTTTAAAACTTATCTGTTTGGGGGACAAACCCCACACCGCGCAGGAGCTTGTTTTAGATGGTCATCTCAGCAGCAGGCTTTTACCCATAATGTTTTTGAGGGTCACCAGCAGGCCATCAATCATAATTTTTCCATGGTGTGCATGATGCCCTCCTTTATGTGAAATAAAGGGTGTATTGGAGTGCCTGTTCCTTGTCATTTTTGGCAGCCCTTTCACTTAGTGCATAGGCTTTATGAGTGTAGGAGTCCCACTACCTGAACAATTGTACCACAATGTGAATGAGGCCCTCCTTTATGTGATATACAGGTTGTACCGGAGTGCCTCTTCCTTGTAATTTTTGACAGCACTTGCACTTTATATACAAGTAAATATACAGGAATGTTTACTAACTATTTTTCCTCTAAAATCGATTTTTATTTTCGGTTTTGTGTGTATTATTGTCAGTCTGTAAAAGTGGCGTACTACTCGGACAACATCGTTCCCAGCAGTGACCTGGGATGCATCCAGACTTCCTCCCTATGCTGTTCCCGAACCATTTCAGTGGTGTTTCCATCAATTTCTGAACTTTTTATGTGAACCAGACTCCTTCCTCTCTTGAGAGCAGGGGGTTTCTTGTTTAATGCTCGGGTTCTCCCATTGACTTCCATTTTGCTTGTGTGCTCAGTAGTGCACCCAAGCATCCTGAGGTGTTTTACTCGAGCACCTGAGCACTTTGGTGCTCGACCAACACTAGTATTGTGTATGAGCGCCATGTGCTGTAAAAAACACATTGATACGCTTCAGCATGCTATCAATGAGGCTATTAATGGCTGTCTGAGGAATGTCCTGCCAACCTTGGGCAAGCAAATCTGCTGCTGGCAGTTCCCTTTGCAATTGTCGACCAATGACATTACTGATGTGCTTGATGGGAAATTCGCTTGATTTGCACAACCTTGCGGCTAGTTCTTCTTGGTGTTGAAATTCCAATGTTGAGGAGTGTATGTTTAGTTAAAAAGCTGGTCATATGCCGCAAAC
Source organism: Bufo gargarizans (assembly GCF_014858855.1). Classification (NCBI taxonomy): domain Eukaryota; kingdom Metazoa; phylum Chordata; class Amphibia; order Anura; family Bufonidae; genus Bufo; species Bufo gargarizans. The sequence continues at coordinate 55,349,463 of NC_058088.1, forward strand.
CTCCTCAACCAAGAGGAAAGGTAAGGAAGTGCACCAATGAAGTTAGTGTGAGCAACGCAGCAGTTGCAAGCTCTGTCCAATAGACAGTAGATAGAATTCCCATGTGGAAGCTCCTCTGAAACAGGTGACTTTTTGTATTTTGATTTTCAGATGCAGTGATCAAATTATGTTTAATTTTACATTGTTTATTTTATATGCAAAAAGGTGTTTTTTTAAATTTGGTAACACTTTTGTTTGTCAAATATCTGTAAGGAATAAATCAAGGCAACTGGACTTACTGTAGATTTCTTGTAAACATTTCACTCGTTCTTCCAACGAGCTTTCTCAATTCTGAGCTCGGTGGAAGAACGAATGAAATGTTTTCAAGAAATCTACAGTAAGTCCAGTTGCCTTGATTTATTCCTTACAGATTTACCATGACCTGGATAAATGAGAACCTTCACAAACACTTTTGTTTCTTTTTATATTTTTATAAGCAATTTATTTTTTCTTTTAAAGTATGTTTTATTCAAAATCCAAACCACAGCTACTGGTTGGCAGTATAAAGATATATATATGTGTGTCTCATCTCAATTATCCTGTCAAACCTTAAGGAAACACGTCTTAAGGGGGAATACCCTTTTTCCTGATTGTGTTACTGTTCATGGTGTCTATAATCCCTAGTTCATGGCTTTAATAGGATATTGCTGCCCTAGAATGCAAAACCTGTTTGTTGATTTATCAGGAAAATTTTCTTGGTTGATTAGATCTTTTAAAAAGAAAATGTTACTCTAGCTTCTATCAGACGACCCTGGGGCTGTAGGCATAAGGAGAAGTTTTACTGCTGTAAGTGGTTTCCAAGTTGGTAGAAAGCATTCCTATATAATTAGAAATGCTGGTTGACATGCTTTATATGACAAGGCTGATTTTCCATCATATTGAGTCTTTGGTTTGGCTCCATCTTTACTGCCATCAATTTATAAGTCAATGACAAGGTTTTAAGAAAAATAGTACATGTTCCCCATCTTTATAATGGTTAATAACCAGGGAAGTCAGCACTAACAGCCTACTGACAGTATTTCTACTGCACATAACCATTATTGACTGTGTGTGCCTTGTTTGGAAGTGCCCTTATTATGACTGTCAGATAAAGTACTTAAAAAAATACGAAGAAGGTTCTTAAAAATAGTTCCTTTTTTTCCCCATTCTTAGCTTTACCTTCCACAAGAACTAGCAGTTCAGGAAGGCTTTGCTTTCAGTAATAGTTTCCATAGTTATTATGGAGCTTGATGCAGCAAATATTTCTTCTTCAACAAGAGGCAAAATAAATCTTTGTTAAATGTGAACGAAGTGCATAATCAGAGCAAGTTTTTAGTGTTACTGTAACGGAACGCCTGGCACCCCAACTAGGCACCGACCGCTGACGGATGCTCCTAGCGCTTCCCGAGGGTTTCAAGCACTTCACCGGACACCATAACCACCACAGACCCCACGAACTGCAGCAGCTTGGTTGAGGTTTTGCCATCCTCCACCCACGCTGGTCCCTAGACCGGGCTTTAGCTTCCAGTGGGTGAACCTCTCCTAAATTCAGAGAGCAGAAACCAGGAACAAGCTCTTACAAGAGCTTATACTCAGGGGAGTATTGTGATATAGCAATCCCCAAGAATGCAGTTATCCCACCCCCCAAACATGAGCCAAAACTTCATGAAAGGGTAAAGCAGGACTCTTTAATGGGGCTACCTGTCTCAGGGAACACTCCCCCTGGGGACTTTGTGGAAGACTGAGACAGTTTATACATTAGACAATCACTTGCATTTACAGTTTTGAAACACTCCCAGCAATTGTACACAACCCTTCATTTGCCTGTGACACCATTAACAAAATACAATGGGCATTGCCTGTGACGCAATTAACAAAATACAATAGGCTTTGCCTGTGATACAATTCCCAAACACAATTAACTTAATCACTCACAAGCAGTAAAACATAAATTTTTCCCAACCAAATAAAACTACAACATATCCCCATAAAAGTCACATTTCCTGATAGCCTAGATCTGGGTGAACAACCTATCCAAAAATCACCCAGATCAGTTCCGGGGTTCAGGAATTTCCTGGAAATCTTACTTTGGTCCCGCCGTGCACATGGTCCCATGCCCAAAATAGTTCCATACACTCAACAGCAAATCACTGCTGGGCAATTTAAGATGGCCGCCGCCACATGTTTGAATCTGTTCCAGTTTAAAGTCCAAGGGGCAGAAACAGTGCCTTTAAAATCCAATATTCCCAAATAGTGTGCCAGGGGCCAACTCCCAGTGACGAAGGTGCTTTCATCACAGTGATTTTCACAAGTTATTTTTGATGGAGCATTGTGAGACAGAGGAAGAGTCAATAGATGCTCTCACCTACTTCCAGCTGCCCAACTCACTGATAAGGAACAGTTTTACATGTCCAATTATCATTACTGCACAATAGAAAGGTATTACCGAAAACACAAGGCTTATGTAGAAAAAGTGGGAAACACATACAGCAAAAATTTCTAATAACAATAAGTTAAAGGGGGTTTCCAGTAAAGATTTTTTTTTAATGATCCACAAAGGGTTAAAAAAATAAATAAACCATAGCCACCTTCACTGATTCCCTTTCTTTGTTGTTCCAGCAGCGGTCTGCACCATGGTGTTCTTCATTTCATAGTCCTGACTTGACACTCCAGGAAAGGACTACTCCACTAATCACTGGCTGAGGCAAATCACCAATATGGCCATTGATTGGTTTATCATGTCTTTTCTTTTCATTTCCAGTGGGTCAAGTCCAGACTCGAAAGTTAAAAGCAGGGGAATGGACCAGCATCAAAAAGGTAAAAGTGGGATCAGTGAAGATGAGTATGGTTTGGTTTATTTTCTATTTTTAACCACTTATTGCCCATTTTGAAAAATCCAATTTACCTGTAAAACACCTTTAAACAGAGTTGGTCACCCGGAAGTTTCTCCTGTTACACCAGGCACGTTGCCTTGTAAGGCTTGCTCAGATGAATGTAATGACATCTTTCACTTAGTGATCCATTCCTTTATTTTGGAAAAAAATGTACTTTCCTTCCATATGAAATTGAGTAGTTAAGTGCAGCTAGAGTGGGCCTAAGGACTTCTGCGACAACCTAATTCTCCTGTATTCTCTGCTAGTTCCTCCATCTCCTTCTTGGTTAACATGGCCAAGTGAGATGGCTATGCAGAAACTGGGTTCTGTCAATCAAGAAGGAGAAGGAGAGTCTGGTAGAGAAAGTAAGAAGACTAAGTGTGCACAGAGTGGCTTGTGACCACCCTCATTGCACGAAATTGCTCAATTGCATATGGATTAAACATGTTCTTTATCCATAAAAAGTGTATCAGAAAATTTAAACCAATTACCAATTAGAAACAAAAAATATATGTCACTATCTGGTTTTAACTGGCAGAAAAAATATGGTTGACACATTCCCTCTACCTGCTTTTACACCTGTTTTTCAAGACATATTCAGAACTGTCCATTGATCCACAAAAAGTATATAAAACTCAAATAAATCTGTCAATCTGGCGCTTACCATGCATGCATGAGCCAAATTCTGCTGTATTGTTCTATGCTGTAAGGGTATTTTTGTTCTGCCCCCTTTAATTCTGTCCCCTACTGTATTCTGTCTAATGATATTCCTTATAATGTAGTCAGTTGATTGATAACATACACAACCCCCCCCCCCACCCCTATTGTGCCAAATTCCGAAATGCTTACCTCAGAGACTTGCATCCTTCACACTGAACATCCTTGGGACAAGGGGCAGAAAAGCTATAAAGTCTTATGTACACAGACAATTAATTGAGGAACATCATCCAGGTAGGATTTATATATTGATTTGAAACAATATGTATCACCGTAGGGTTCAGCTATGTTCTATGGTATGATGACCAAGGCCCTCCTCTTATATTGTATTTGCAGGCCACGGGATTGATTATTATTATTTATTTTGTAAATGATTTATCTGTTTTACCTTATATTTAATCACACTTTGCAAATATTTGTATCATTTAGCCTGTTAAGCCTATTTATTCTCAAATGATCAAATTCACGTTAAAACACTTGGTGGCAGCGGTGGAATTTAAGCAAATGAATGCACATATAGTTGATAGGGTGATACATATAGAGGGCAGTTTGGTACCACCAATCCGAATGAGATCCTGGGCATTAGCAGGAATCGAATAATCTGCAAGCGGATTATTATTGGTTGCGCTGGTTATGCAAATCTGCTATAATCTATGAGTGGGACTGTAGTAGAAAATCTAAGAATTTAAGTAGTGGGAGCTTGCAGATTGTGGATATCAGAGGCCTTGTGAAACTGAGGTGTTCTCATGAGTTTGTAATCATTTTAAATGCCATATGGTCTTAGCTGAATTTGGTGGTGCAGGTGTTTAGGCTGACCAGATGAAGAGGCTGTAGAGGAGGATAAGGAGGCGGTAGAGGAGGAAGTGGAGTAAGAGGAGGAGGCAACAGGAGGCACCAAGAAACATCCAGCAATCCTCGGTGGCGGTAGAACATGCCTCTTTCTGCCTCAGGCCCATCCACCACTACATTTACCCAGTGGGCAGTTAGGAATAATATAACATCCCTGCCCATGCATACTGGTCCACGTATTGGTGGTTATGTGGACCTTGCCACTGATGGCATTGTGCAGCACACACCTGATTTCTTCCACCACTTGTTCGTGCAGGGCAGGGATGGCCCGCCTGGATAGTGGTGGCTGGGAACCACGTATTGTGGGACAGCCACCTTCTAAAAGATGGACCTTTTAAAAGTGTCCATCTCCACCAGATGGAAAGGCAGCATTTAAAAGGCCAGGAGTTTTGAAATGCTGGTATTCAGGGTCAGGCCTCACAGGTGAGTAGGTGTTTTTTTTTCTCTTTCTTTCCAGTATTTGGAGATAGACAGCTGAACGCTTACATGGGACAGTGTGGAACTGTTCAGTGACACTGCTGCTGGTGGTGGTGCTTTGTGGGGAGCCAGTTGGCCCTGTTGCTCCATAGAGGGAGGAAGAGGCAGAGATCTCAGCAGAAGTTGGAGCAGGAGTAGCCTCAGATCTCGACTGTAGCTCGTGGTTTGCATTTAGATGCCTGGTCATGCAGGTGGTGTTCAGAAAATTTATGCCTCGCTTTAGACTCTTGACTGCACAGTGTACAAACCACCCATGTGTTGTCAGCACATTGACTGAAGGACTGCCATGTCAGGGAACTCCTTTGAGTTGGCTTTTGTGTGCTCAGTCCCCCCAACAGTGGGCAGTAGCAGGCATTGGTTTTGCACACTGCTCCCTCTTTTGCTGTGCGGCTGGTGCTGCGTGAGCACCACTCCTTCCTCAGAACTGCACATGTCACTCGGATGACCTTGATTCCATCAGGGGTCTAGAAAGCCGCAGCAGTTGACACCTGTGTTTCATCATCATCAATAGAGATGAGTGAATCAAAGCTGACAATGTGGAATTTGTTTAGAATTTCAGGAAAAATTTGACTTTCAACGAATGCGAATTTCTTTGCGCTTCATGGTAATGATTCACAATTTTCCTAAAATGGCGGCTACACATGTGAGGACTGAGGACATGGGCAAGAAACTCTGGTAAGGCGTGATCACCAAGATTAGCATGCCTGCATGCAGCCAATCAGCAGCCAGCCAGCCCTGTGATGTCATAGCCCTATAAATACAGCAGCTATTTTAGATTCTGCCTTTTTCCAGCGTTCAGAGTGCAGGTACAGACATGTGAAGATGCTAGGGACAGCAAGTGGAAAAATGATTGTGGAAAAAAAAGAGAAAAAAACGATTTATAAGTGCAGGGAAAGGATAGGGAGCAATCATTTCACAGCATCTTAGTGCAGGGAGAGATGTCAGAAGGCACTAGGGACATTGATAGGAAAGCAATTTACAAGTGCAGGGAATGATGATCCAAATAGTCATTAGACAGCTCTGTCATTCCAGCTCTTTTTTATTGGGCTGTAAGTGTTATGTTGAAAAGCCTTTAGAGAGTTATATCATAGTATCTTTAGTATCTTATATCAGTACTACAAGAAAAATATATACGGATTTCACTTTTGCAGTTATTTCTGGTGAAAGCTTATAGGGGCATATATCATAAAAAAAAGAAAAATATATACGCACTGCACTGTTGCAGTTATTTCTGTTGAAAGCGTATAGTTGTGTATTTCAGTACTTCAAGAAATATATATGCGCACTTCAATCAGATTCTTAATTTTTTTCTGGTTAAAGCGTATAGTGGCCTATTTCCGTCCAACAAGAAATATATTTTCTCAGTTCACTGCTGCAGTTATTTCTGGTGAGAGTATAGGGGTGCATTTCAGTACTTCAAGAAAACTATATACACACTTCACTCTTTAATTTTTTTTCTGTTCAAAGCATACAGTGGCCAATTTCAGTGCAACAAGAAATATATATTCTCAGTGTACAGCTGCAGTGATTTCTGTTGAAAGCGTATAGGGGCATATTTCAGTACTTCAAGAAAACTACAGATGCAGCAGGGGTAACACACACACTCTAAACTCAAATTTCCTAACATATTGCGTTGTCTTGAAACAAAAGCATTAAAAAAGCAATTGCATAACGCATTTAGTTGCATTTAGTTTAAATAACATGTCTCATAAACTATGTGTGTTAACCCTGCTACATCCGTATATATGCACTTTACTCTTTAAATTTTTTCTGGTCAAAGGGTATAGTGGCCAATTTCAGTGCAACAAGAAATATATATTCTCAGTGCACTGCTGCAGTGATTTCGGCTGAAAGCGTATAGTTAAGTATTTCAGTACTTCAAGAAATATATATACGTACTTCAATCAGATTCTTAAATTTTTTTTCTGGTCAAAGCGTATAGTGGCCTATTTCCGTCCAACAAGAAATACAAACCGGATTCCAAAAAAGTTGGGACACTATACAAATGGTGAATAAATACTGAATGCAATGATGTGGAGGTGCCAACTTCTAATATTTTATTCAGAATAGAACATAAATCACGGAACAAAAGTTCAAACTGAGAAAATGTACCATTTTAAGGGAAAAATATGTTGAATCAGAATTTAATGGTGTTAACAAATCCCCAAAAAGTTGGGACAAGGCCATTTTCACCACTGTGTGGCATCTCCCCTTCTTACAACACTCAACAGACGTCTGGGGACCGAGGAGACCAGTTTCTCAAGTTTAGAAATAGGAATGCTCTCCCATTCTTGTCTAAAACAGGCCTCTAACTGTTCAATCGTCTTGGGCCTTCTTTGTTGCACCTTCCTCTTTATGATGCGCCAAATGTTCTCTATAGGTGAAAGATCTGGACTGCAGACCGGCCATTTCAGTACCCGGATCCTTCTCCTACGCAGTAATGATGTTGTGATTGATGCAGAATGTGGTCTGGCATTATCTTGTGGAAAAATGCAGGGTCTTCCCTGAAAGAGATGACGTCTAGATGGGAGCATATGTTGTTCTAGAACCTGAATATATTTTTCTGCATTGATGGTGCCTTTCCAGACATGCAAGCTGCCCATGCCACACGCACTCGTGCAACCCCATACCATCAGAGATGCAGGCTTCTGAACTGAGCGTTGATAACAACTTGGGTTGTCCTTGTCCTCTTTGGTCCGGATGACATGGCGTCCCAGATTTCCAAAAAGAACTTTGAATCGTGACTCGTCTGACCACAGAACAGTCTTCCATTTTGCCACACTCCATTTTAAATGATCCCTGGCCCAGTGAAAACACCTGAGCTTGTGGATCTTACTTAGAAATGGCTTCTTCTTTGCACTGTAGAGTTTCAGCTGGCAACGGCGGATGGCACGGTGGATTGTGTTCACTGACAATGGTTTCTGGAAGTATTCCTGAGCCCATTCTGTGATTTCCTTTACAGTAGCATTCCTGTTTGTGGTGCAGTGTCGTTTAAGGGCCCGGAGATCACGGGCATCCAGTATGGTTTTACGGCCTTGACCCTTACGCACAGAGATTGTTCCAGATTCTCTGAATCTTCGGATGATGTTATGCACAGTTGATGATGATAGATGCAAAGTCTTTGCAATTTTTTGCTGGGTAACACCTTTCTGATATTGCTCCACTATCTTTCTGTGCAACATTGTGGGAATTAGTGATCCTATACCCATCTTGGCTTCTGAGAGACACTGCCACTCTGAGAAACTCTTTTTATACCCAATCATGTTGCCAATTGACCTAATTAGTGTTAATTGGTCTTCCAGCTCTTCGTTATGCTCAAATTTACTTTTTCCAGCCTCTTATTGCTACTTGTCCCAACTTTTTGGGGATTTGTTGACACTGTGAAATTTTGAATCAATGTATTTTTCCTTTAAAATTATACATTTACTCAGATTAAACGTTTGATCTGTCATCTATGTTCTATTACAAATAAAATATTGACATTTGCCATCTCCACATCATTGCATTCAGTTTTTATTCACGATTTGTATAGTGTCCCAACTTTTTTGGAATCCGGTTTGTATATATTTTTTCAGTTCACTGCTGCAGTTATTTCTGGTGAAAGTGTATAGGGGTGTATTGTAGTACTTCAAAAAAACTATATACGCACTTCACTTTTTGAGTTTTTTCTCGCCAAAGCTATAGGGTCGTACGGGTTCACGGAAGCAACGACGGTAGCAGTCAGCCAGTGAGTAGTGTTGGGGGGAAAATCAGGTACTTGGCGGTGTGGCAGTTTTTTGTGAATCTGCCAGAGGAGGTCAACATGGCCATATGTAGAATATGTGGGCAGAAGGTGAAGCGTGGGTAGGGTGCCAATATTGGCACCACGGCCCTGCATCAACATATGCAGCATCACTATAAAGTGGCCTGGGAGAACCATAGCTCTGATGTGGTGGTCCAGCCTGCCGCAGCTACCTCTACATCACCCAGTGGCACACACCCAGTTTCAGCCATTTAAGGCTCCAACTCAGCCAAAGGAGGCTATCTGTCAATCCTATCTTCTGCTGGTCCAGATGCTCCTGCTCCTACTACTCATCAGTCATTCTGTCAGCAATCAATCACCGAAGCGATTGCCAAGAGACAGCAGTATGCGTGCACGCATCCAACGGCGCAGAAGCTGAACATGCTCCTGTCCAAGTTGCTGGTACTGCAGTACCTCCCTTTCCAAGTGGTGGACTCTGCAACTGATGGCTTGTGCCAAGCCGAGGTGGAGAGTCCCAAGCCATCATTTCCTTGCAAAAAAGGCAGTATCAGCCCTGCACACATATGTAGAACAGAAGGTGGGCCAGTCCTTGAGCCTGTTGGTGTCTGCCAAAGTGCACAACAGCGCCAAAGTGGGGAGCTGTAACTACGGCCATGAACAATAAATATCCTTTACGGCCACTGGGTGAATGTGGTTCATGCACAGCTACACCAGCAACTTGGGCAGGTCACGCCGCTTCCACCTCCAAGTTGTCACGCCGTTAGTCCTGCAACAATGTCCGCCTCTGCCTCCTCATCCTCCACCAAAATTTCTGTATCCAAATGGGTGTTTTTTCTACTCAGCTGACAGGACAGGAGGAGCAGCCAGAGGAGCTACAGGGTGATGAGGAAGATGAGACAGAGGACCAGGACAGACCGTGGCAGTATGCTGTGGAGATGGAGGCAGGGAGTTCCTCCGAGTCACTTGCACAAATGGCATGATATACACCAATGAATGACTCACAGAAGTGAGTACATGTGCCAAGCCTGCACGTAAATTAGAACACCAAAAAAATAGAGAAACGAGGCTAGCACAAATAGTAATAAATATAAACTTTATCATAGTCTCAATACGAGACAAAATGCGATAAAATACAGGTAAAGGATAATACTATGGTGAATAGAGAACACACAAGAAAAAATGGAACACCACTAGTACATCAAAATATCCAGGCTGGTCAGATCATATAAATATAACATAGTGTATACGTAGCCCAGACCGAGTATCTAATACATATAACCAGCCGAGGCTATCAGGACAGAGTAGAAATCCAGAAATCCAATACAGTACATATATGTATAAAGTGCAAAATAGCAAGATACATGGCTCTAACATACTGAACTGTCCACTATAAAGCCATCAGACAAGTACCTGAGTGGTGAACCGGCAAAGACCAATGCTTACACAAAACGTGCGTTGGGGTTTGCTGGCTCACCACTCAGGTACTTGTCTGATGGCTTTATAGTGGACAGTTCAGTATGTTAGATCCATGTATCTTGCTATTTTGCACTTTGCACTTTATACATATATGTACTGTATTGGATTTCTACTCTGTCCTGATAGCCTTGGCTGGTTATATGTATTAGATACCCGGTCTGGGCTACGTATACACTATGTTATATTTATATGATCTGACCAGCCTGGATATTTTGATGTTCTAGTGGTGTCCCATTTTTTTTCTTGTGTGTTCTCTATTCACCATAGTATTGTCCTTTACCTGTATTTTATTGCATTTTGTCTCGTATTGGTCTCCGGATGCTGCTGCCATATCCACACTATGTCACCTTGCCGCTATGTCACCTCCTGATGCTGCCGCCACCTCCAAACTATGTCAACTTGCCACTCTGTGGTCTCCTCATGCTGATGCCATCTCTACACTATGTAATCTTGCCACTCTGTGGTTTCCTCATGCTGCTGCCATCTCCACACTATGTCACCATGCCACTCTGTGGCCTCCTTATACTGCTGCTAACTCCAAACTCAGTTGTTGTGCCACTCTGTGGCCTACTCATGCTGCTGCCACCTCCAGACTCGGTCATTGTGTAACTCTGTGGCCTCCTCATATTGATGCCAACTCCAAACTCTGTCTCTGTGCTTTCTTCTGATGCCGCCACCTCCAGACTTGGTCATTGTGCCACTCAATGGCCTCCTCATACTGCTGCCAGCTCCAGACTCTGTCATTGAGCCACTCAGTGGCCTCCTCATTCTGCTTCCTACTCCAGACCCTGTCATTGGGCCACTCTGTGGTCTCTTCATGCTGCTTCCACCTCACCACTATGTTATAGGTCCACTCTGTGGACTTCTCATGCTTTTCCCACCCTCCCCACTTCATGACTTGGCCACTATTTTGCCTTTCGGCCTGGCTGACATAATGTAAGTGTACATGATTAATTTGACACTTCTTCTGATCTATCAGAAGGAGGGAAAATGTGGTGCACAATAGATCCTGTCTGTGTAGCAGCTGTAAGGCCTGTATGGTCCCATCAAAATTGGCTTGTGATTTGGTAGCCAAAAGCAGGAGTGGGTACAAAAAATAGAAGACATGCAAATATTTCATTCACGTGTCATCTCTGTTTTAGATCCACTCCTGTTTTTTTTGGGCATTAGCAATGCTGATGGATTATTGAGCAAATTCTGACGGATGGATGTGCCTAAGGCTCAAGAAAGTGCACAATAGGATAGCATGTTCAGTTAAAGTGGCAAAAAGGTGTACACTAGAGGCTTTATGGGGTTGTGCTAGTATAGGCACAAACCTATTGAAAGCTTGTCATAGGTCAGTCCTTGTGTGTGCTGCCGCAGGTTGGGGTTCCTTTAGAAGGGGTGTCCAGTCCCTCCGGAAAGGTACTTTAGGTAAAAGGCAATCCTGCTCCGGCGCTTCAAACCCAATTCAGACGATCTTGGTTGTAGAAGGATTAACAACAACCTGATTATAAACCTGATAAAGGGGATCTGAACTCCCCGAAACGCATAGTTTTTTTTATTTATGCACAATTTTAATGGAATAAAGAAATCCTTCTACAACCAAAATCATCTGAATTGGGTTTGAAGTGCCGGAGCAGGATTGCCTTTTACCTATTTTTCTATTTGTCAGAGGTTGTAGTTTACGATTTGCACCTGCATGTAATAGTAAATGTTTTGGTGCCAATATTGATAGCTGTTCCATACTAAGGATGTTACAGAAATTTAAATGATTTTTGTTTCATTATTTTGTAACAATCACTTTACAAAAAATGTTTATTTTTACCATAACAAAGCTGGAAAGTAAAAATTCTATTTTTCTGCCATAACTTTTCTGTAATTTTTATCATAGGTACACTTCAACTGTGAGAGAGAGTATCTAAAAAAAAATCCAGAAAATAACATTTTTGATTTTTGAATAATTGCATTTTATTGCATGAAATAAGTATTTGATAAAATAGAACAACAAAACTTAATATTTGGTACAGAAGCACACAGAGATCAGAAATTTTCTGTAGTTCTTGACCAAGTTTGCAAACACTGCAGCTGGGATTTTGGCTCAGTCCTTTCTACAGATCTTCTGCAGATCTTTCAGGTTTCGGGGCTGTCGCTGGGCTACATTGCGTTTCAGATCCTTTTGAAGATTTTCGATTGGGTTCAGGTCTGGAGACTGGCTAGGCCACTCCAGGACCTTGAAATGCTTCTTACGAATCCACTCCTTAGTTGCCCTGGCTGTGTGTTTTGAGTCATTATCATGCTGGAAGACCCAGCCATGACCCATCTTTAATGCTCTTACTGAGGGAAGGAGGTTGGTGGCCAAAATCTCTCTATACATGGGCCCATCCATCCATCCTTCAATATGGTGCAGTCATCCTGTCCCCTTTACAGAAAACCACCCCCAAAGTATGATGTTTCCACCCCTATGCTTCAGGGTTGGGACAGTGTTCTTGGGGTTGTACTCATCCTTCTTCGTACAAACACGACGAGTGGAGTTGATACCAAAAAGTTCTATTTTGGTCTCATCTGACCACATGACCTTCTCCCATGCCATCCATATGGTCATTGGCAAACTTAAACGGGCCTGGACATGTGCTGGCGTGAGAAGGGGGACCTTGCGTGCCCTGCAGGATTTTAATCCATGACGGAGTAGTGTGTTACTAATGGTAATATTTGAGACTGTGGTCCTAGCTTTCTTCAGGTCATTGATCAGGTCCTCCCATGTAGTTCTGGGCTGATAATTTTAATAGTTTTTTGGGGTTAATTTTTCTTAAGAACAACAGTAAAGGCTTTTCTGGCTTTTTTTTTCTATTTATTTTTGCTTTTTCAATGATAAACCTTCTCAATATTGTGTCTGTTGCATCAGACCAGTGTATTAATAATGAATCACTTTCATTAATCCTCTGGAAGTGGGAGACACATCCCTCAGATAAGGTTTTGTGTGTTTCATTGTATCATTTTGGTATAATTATGCACACACGGCTTTCAAAAGAAATTACATAGTTTTCAAATTGTTTAATCATAATGTGGTTAGGTTTAAATGGAGTCCATCTAAACCAAGAGAACAATTTGCTGCCATACAATTAGCTTCTGAGCAGAGTTTCATATCCTGATTAGACAAATACTAAAATATGAACAATTCGATTTGAGATTTAATTATAGCAGCAGTTGTACACCACGCTGCTGAATCCTATGCAGTGTATATTTCTAATTCAATGCACTGACTGTTTATTACCATTGAATATACTCCATACCCTCCTTTTTTTTTTTTTTTTTTGTTTCAAAAAATTTATTGGGCAAAATACAAAACATTTACAATAAATAAGATTTTTACAATCTCTCAATTCTTAGTGACCCAGCTAATTATATATAAACATAAATATATTCAACTCGTCTTTTCATAGCAATTAGAAAACCCTCCCCTCCCTCCCCCCCAATATGTGGTGCGTCAAAGTAGGACCCCCAAATATGAAACAACCTGACCTCAGCTAATCAAATCCTCCAACCGTCCCATATCCTACTCCACTGGTACTCAGTTTCCCTCCGTTTATATAGAATTTTCTCATAGTTCTTTACCTTATCAGTTAAGTTTAACCATGTATTTATGTCTGGAGCGGAACGGGCAAACCAGGTCCGACTGATCAGAACTCTAGCCAACATCAGTATTCTGCTCAGGAAAATCTTTTGATACTTGTGATTTTTTAGTTTGGAAAGATCATTAAGAACAAATACTTGTGGTTCAAAAGGAATTTGAATTTTTAGTTTATACATAATACAGTTATTGATACTATTCCAATAATTTATAAGTTCTGGACAAGTCCATATCATATGGAGAAAGTCCGCTCCTACAGTGTCACATTTGGGACAGTTGGACGAATCTCTTAACCCACATTTATTCATCCACAAGGGAGTAATATATAATCTGTGACAAATATAGAATTGTATTAGAACATGGTTGAAGTTCTGGGATAATAAAGATAAATTCCCAAAAATATTCTCCCAGCCTTCTATTTGTAAATTCGGACAATCCACCTCCCACGCTTTTTGTCCTGGTGAGTGTATATCACTAAACCGTGTCTTTAGTAATAACTTATATATATTGGAAATTTTTATTCTAGAAGGTGTACCCCCTACCCAATCATTCAAAAACGGTAAATCATCTATATCCAACAGCCGCTTATCATCCAAACTAGATAATACAGATCGCAATTGAAAATACCTAAACCATGAAAGATTTTTTATAGTGTGTGTCATTTCTATAAAAGGTTTAATTTCTCTATCTTTAACTACCTGTGAAATATATAAAATGTTATTATTCTGCCAAAATGTGTCAGCTGCAATTTCATCCAGCCCTTGTAAATAGAAATTATGCCAAAGAGGCGTAAATATAAGTGAACCCTTAACCTTCAACCATGTCCTAATTGTGACCCACACTTTCAGGAGTAGTTTTATAGTCTCTCTGTAGCCTTGGTCATAGATCTTCAATAGCCCAGATTCCAACAAAGTGAAAATATTATTGTGAGCGTGACTAGTTACCAACTTCCCCAGCAGTGCACTGTTCTCTGATTCATAACACATTAGTAACTGGGCTGCAATAAAATACCCCTTAAAATAGGGGAGATTTAAGCCCCCGCACTCCACAGATTTATACAAATATTCCAACTTAATTCGAACTCGCTTTCTTCCCCAGATTAAATCATTAATTATTCTTTCCATAAGTTTAAAATGTTTATCTTGTATCCAAATAGGTGTATTCCTAAGCACATAAAGAAATTGTGGTAGTATCACCATTTTAACTAATGAAACTCGATCAGCTCTAGATAGGGGAAGTTTCAGCCAGATTCCTATTTTTGCTCTGATCTTTACCATTATAGGAATCAAATTAAGTTCTAAAAAATTTTCAACTCGAGGCGATATAGTCAAACCCAAGTATTGAAAAGTATCAACAGTATCCAACTGTGTAAAAGGAACCTCTTTCTGTAGCAGGGGGTCTATTGGGAGCAGACTGGTCTTGGCCCAGTTTATAAGAAAACCAGACACCTCTCCAAATAGTTTAACCATTTGAATAATCCTAGGGAGAGTAGTTTCCGTATGATCTATAAAGAACAAAACATCATCTGCATATAATGAAATACGGTCTTGTATTCCTAGTGTCCCAAATCCTTTGACCTGATCATCCTGCCTGATAGCAATCGCAAGGGGTTCGATATACACATCAAATAATAAGGGAGATAATGGGCAACCCTGACGGGTGCCTCTGTTTAAATCAATACTACTACTCAAGATTCCATTAAGGCTCAATTTGGCCCTCGGAGATCTATATAATAACTTAAGAATGCGTATGAACCTTTCTCCAAAGCCCATCCTAGCAAGAACCTTCCAGAGGAAGCGCCACTCCACCCTGTCAAAGGCCTTAGAGGCATCCAATGACAGGATGGAGCGGGCGGTCCCCCCAGGGGCCTGGATATTAGAAAAGAGCCGATGTAAATTATGATGTGTACCCTTATTTTGAATAAAACCGCTCTGGTCCGGATGTACAATGGAGGAAATGACCCTAGAAAGCCTTGTAGCGAGGACCCTCGCAAGAAGCTTTACATCTGCATTGAGCAGAGAAATTGGTCTATAAGATTCTAAATCCAGAGGGTCCTTGCCTTTTTTTGGGATTAATATTATTATAGCCTCCATCATTGAATCTGGTAGTATCCCATCCTTCATTGATTCAGCAAAGACCTCCAACAATCTGGGAAAAATACAGTCCCCATATTTAGTATAGAATTCATATGGAAGCCCGTCTGAACCAGGAGTGGAGTTAGCTGAGCATAGTTTAATAGCTCCCTCAAGTTCCTGCATTGAAACCTCCAATTCTAGTGCTTTTTTTTGCGTCTCAGTAATAGTTGAGAAGTTGATCCTATCTAGATAGGAATCTATCTTATCCTCTGTAATGTTGGAATCAGCTTTGTACAGGTCAAGGAAATAATCAAGAAAGGCCTTCTCCACCAGGCCCTGTCTAGTGACTATCCTACCATCACTCGCTCGAACCTTATCTATATGTTTTTTTGGTTGTTGATTGGAGATTACTCTAGAAAGGAGTTTACCAGGTCGCCCTGACTCTGTAAAGTATTTTTGCCCTTTAAAAAAAAGACTCTGTTGAGCCTTATCCAGTAAAAAGTTAGCATATATTTGGGTGGCTTTTTGCATATTTTCCCTATTCTTCTGCGTCTTATTTATATGGAAGGATTCTGTCGCCAACACTGCATCTTTTTCTAGATTTTTCTGTTTTTTAGCATATTCCCTTCTAAGATTCGTAATGTTACTAACCATCAATCCCCTCATATACGCCTTAAAGGTGTCCCATACCACTTGAATTTTTGCTGAGCCATAGTTTATATCCCAAAATCGGCCTATTTCATTTTGAATTATTTCATGTGTCTTTATAACTGATAGCCAATAAGGGTTTAGTCTAAAGGGAGGTTTTGGTGTATATCTTTCCTGAGATAAGCATAGTTCAAGTAATAGCGGAGAGTGATCGGATATTGACCTTGTTTCATATTTCATTCGCTTTATCAATTTCAGATGTTTACTATTTATCAATACAAGATCTATTCTAGACAACGATTTACCTGCATTACTAAAGCATGAAAAAACCCTTTTCCCCTGTCCCAGAGTTTCCCAAGCGTCCTCAAATCCAGCCTCCAGGCAAAACCGTGCAAGGGGAGACCCCTGGACCGGACTGTCCCTCCCAGCACTCATAGAAACCCTGTCACGTATAGGATCGATGACACAGTTAAAATCGCCAATAATCAATGTTGGACATTCTGGCCATTTATCCATGAATAATAGAAGAGAATTGAGAACCGAAAAAGAAAATGGCGGTGGGATATAGACAAAGGCCAAAATACATAGCTTTCCCCCTAACCTACAATATAAAAAGATAAATCTCCCCTGTTGGTCGACATAGGATGCCTCACAGACGAAATCAATAAGTCTATGTATCAACACCGTAACACCTCTTGAATAATTGGAGAGGGTCGAATGATACGAATGCGCAGCCCATCCCCTGTCGACCACTCTAGTGGTCTCTTCAGTAAGGTGGGTCTCTAACAAGCATACTATTGCTGGTAGATGGGCCTGAGTCAGGTCAAAAACCGCTTGTCTCTTACCTCTTTCCCCCAAACCCCGTATATTCCAAGCAAGAATTCTAATCATCGTCATCAACAATGGTTAAGTGAAGAAACAGGAGAGAGGGAGAAAAGAGAAAAAAGAAGAAAAGTAGTAAACCAAAAAAAAAAAAAAAAAGGGGAACCACACCTACTTTGACGCACCACAACCCAACCCACCCCCCCCCCACCCCTCCCCCCCCCCCCCACAAGCAATCCACCACATATTGTAGTAGATTTCTTTCCTATGACCAACCCACCCGCACTCCCCCCAACACAGCCATCCCCATTAGGAAGCAGAGAAAAATACATTTAGGGGTATAGGCCCCTTATAGTACTAACTATTCCCGCCAGATCATAACCCAATTACATTATCGATTATTTCGGTCAAGCCAGTCCTCAGCTTCTTCCGGGGTGTCAAAAAAAAGGGTTTTGTCATTAAAAACAATCCGCAATTTGGCTGGGAATATAAGCGAATATTTAATATCTCTTTCTCTTAGCCTCTTTTTAACAATCATAAATGTGCGTCTCTTTTCTTGTATTTCTTTTGAAAAGTCGGGAAAAAAAGCCAATCTAACCCCGTTATACATAACTGGTGGGGATTCCCTCGCCCTTCTCAGGAGGACGTCCCTGTCCCCTGTCGTCAATAACTTAGCAAGGACTGTCCGAGGTTGTCTCCCTGGAATTGGTTTTCCCCCTGGGACCCGATGAGCTCTTTCAATCATAAAAAAAGGAGAAAATGAATCTTTCCCAAAGTTCTCAAGAATTAATTTCTGTACAAATTGGGTTGGATTTTTTTCTTCCGCGCCCTCTGGAATCCCAATTATTCTCACATTGTATCTTCGTGACCTATCTTCAAGGTCCACTACCTTTTTCTTCAAGAGATTATATTCAGATTTAAATGTAGAGACTTCCGTTTTTATTTTTTTGGATTCATTCTGTATAAGGGTGACGGAGCTTTCAAGGTTGTGGACTCTATCTCGGATTTTGGACAAATCATCTTTTATTAGACCCACATCAACTTGAATAAACCCCAATTGGGTTGTGACCGCCTGTATTAAATCCCCGTTCTGTTTAACCGCGAGGAGTATTTCTTCTAGCGGAGAAGAGTTATCATTAGGGATTACTTCCCCCATTATACCGTCTTCTTCTTCGGGGTATCTAGCGATTTTTTGTGTTTCTAACTCAGTTAGCTCTGAGTCATCATTTTTTTTTTTAGAGAAAAATTCCTTTTGTCCGCCCCTGGTATTGACCCTAGGAGACCTCAGGAACTGGTCCAATTTTGTTGGTTCAGGAGTTTTGGACCCGTGTTTCTGGCTTGAGAGATCAGTCGAGCGCCTAGTAGCTTTTGGGGCCATAACTTTTTTCCTGCTTTTTTTATTTATTTTTTTTTATAGTTTTTATTTATTTCTCTTTTGTCTTTTCTTTCGCCTTATTCCGCCTCTTTCTCTCCTTTTTAATATATATATCTTTTCTTCTTTGCTCTCCTTCTTTCTCCTTTTTTTTTTTTTTTCCTTTCCTTTTTTTTTTTTTTAATTCTCTTTCACTTTTTTTCTTGTTTTTTATCTTTTTTTCCTCCCTTTTTCTTCCACTCCCCTCTTGTTTATTCTTATTTTCTTATCTTTCTTTTTTTTATAACTTTTTTCTTCACCTTTTTTTCTTCCCTTCTTCCCCCTTCGTCCCCCTATTTTTTTTCTTTTTTGTTAAATATATCCACTCTTCTTTATACTCTTTCTCCTCCTTTAAATTCTTTTTTTTTTTTTTTTTTTTTTCCCCTTCTCTTTTTTTTTTTTTTTTTAAGATACTGGACAAAAACCAGAGATCCAATACAGAATTAATTGTATCATGGGCTTCATACAGGCCCCCCCGAAGAGTCCAGCAAATTATCGTTCTCCACTCAGGGTTAGTTAGATTCACAAACACAGGGAGGTTAATCACCACAGGATCCAGGAGAGGAGAGAGCAAGTCGATAGAGGGTGCAGACACAGGGGAAGGAACAGATCATGCACAATAGCGTGAGGAGAGAAGAAGCAAGGATGATTTTGGCAGCGGTCCCAAATATGTATCCTCAGCTTGTCAGCTTGTCCAACAGAGGAGCCACTCACACTAACAACAGGAGGGGAGCAGCGAACCAACGAGGACCGGAGACACACTCCACAGAAGAACTCCACATACCGACCTGTTCACGACGGCAGGGAAGGTAAAACAGGAGAGAGCGGCAGAAGCGGCAGGAACAGCCAGATCGGAAATAAGCAGAAAAGCAGGCCCCACGTCCGAGCGCAACAACCGGTAACAACAGCGTCTTAGGCCGTAGATGAAAGGCAGTAGAGTAGCGCTGTAGATTAACCCACGGTCATGAAGAGGGTGCGGGGAAGGTTCGGCACAGAGACGCCAACATGTTCCAAGCAGCGAGACAGCTGAGCCGGGAGGGGGGAGGCGGAGAGCGCGACGTCCTCTACGTCATCACGTCATACCATGCCCCAATACCTCCTTAAAATGTAACTGTCATTCTTTTTTTTATATATTTGTAGTGTGTAGGGGCAGTTATACTGACCATGTTTGTAACAAACTTTAATTAATGAAATTGCACATTTATATTAGAAAAATAGCTCTAAAGTGGCCCATTTTGAGCCTTAGCAACGCTGGCTGTGTTATGTAGAGAAGACTTAGGAGCATTGCTAAGGTTTAAAATGGGCCACTTTAGGGCTATTTTTCTAATAGAAATGCACAATTTTGGTAATTAAAGTATATTACAAAAATTATCAGTATCACTGCTTCTATACATTACAAAAATAAAAAAAATAATGACAGCTACACTTTAAAGGAGAACTCATACAGTTAGCAAATTAATTCATTTCCGTATAAGATTTTGCAGGTGGTGAGATATTTGAAAACTGGCCCAATATGCTGGGACCACTGCTGAGTCACAGTGTAGAATTATACTGTCTGACAGGTCTCCTGATTATCATCTGAATGTGGAGGACCCCTTACATTCAGGTGTAATCACTAGGGGGTGCCCATAGGTATCATATGGCACCCATTGAAGAAATGAAAGAGAAAAAAGAGCAGAGGCATGTGTAATATCACCTAGGTGCAGTGCTGGTGGATAATTACTCTTACTTTGGGTGTTGTGAAAGCTGCAACACAAAGTATACAAGATCTGTTTTGCTAGAAGGGGCTTGGAGATGCAGCAGTGGCCCACAGCCGACTTTGCAAGTTCAGCAATAAGGAAAGAATAACTGGAGAAAAGGGAGACCTCCTCACCTCTAACATATCGGCAATTGACTAGAAAACAAATCAGGCAGTAGAAAGAATCCTTAGCAACACATTTCAAGTAAAACGTATGCTATTGTCTGGTGAAACACATCGACAATAAAGAATTCTTATTACTGCCCAAAGTCCCTTTCCAACAGATGTAGCCGAGCTAAACTTGATGGTTAACGTGTTAAGTAAACAATGACAAGAAAATGTTAATTAACTTTTTCAATGCATTTAAATGCTATTGTGACAAGATAACACTGTGACTTGTTTTATCAGAGTCATTTTTAGCCCAGCTACATCTGTATGTGAAAGTGGTGGGGAGACAGCACCTGGATTTGGTCCCCTTCTTCTCCATTTATTTCACCATTGAAGTAGTGGGGCATTTCTTTAAAACGTTGACAAACTATGATTTCTTGTGGGGGAGTTGTTCTTTGCAGTCTTCCCATACCAGTTAGTTGATAAAGTAGTCCTCTTACACCCCACCCCACTTCTATTACTTTTATATGACCTAGACATTGGCATTTTTGATTTGTAGAGTTGCCCATGTTTTCCATTTGTGACTAGAGATGAGCGAATCGAAACCGAACAAAGTGGAATTCAATCGAATTTCAGGAAAAAAAATCAGCAGCAAGCCAGCCATGTGATGTCACAGCCCTATAAATACGGCAGCCATTTTAGATTCTGCCATTTTTCAGCATTCAGAGTGCAGGGACAGACGTGTGAAGGCGCTAGGGGCAGCAATTGGAAAAACCTCTATGTTTAAAAAAAAAATACCTGAAAAAAGGATTTATATGTGCAGGTAAAGGATAGGGAGGAATCATTTTAATGCATCTTAGTGCAGGGAGAGATGTCAGAAGGCACTGGGGACAGTGATAGGAAAGTGATTTACAAGTGCAGGGAACGATTATTTGGGGATCATTATACAGCTCTGTCTTCCAGCTTTTAGATTTTTGGGCTGCAAGTGGTATTTTGAAAAGCTATTAGTGGCTTATATCTTAGTATGTTATTCAGTACGGCAAGAAAAATATATACGCATTTCACTTCTGCAGTTATTTCTGGTGAAAGCGTATAGGGGCGTATTACAGTCAAAAAAGAAAAATATATTCTCAGTGCATTTCTGAAGTTAATTCTGGAGAAAGCGAATAGGGGCGTATTTCAGTACAACAAGAAAAATATATACGCATTGCACTGTTGCAGTTATTTCTGGTCAAAGCATATAGTGGCGTATTTCAGTAAAAAAAATACAAATATATGCGCACTGCAATATTTAATTGTTTTCTGGTTAAAGCATATAGTGGCCTATTTCATTCCAACAAGAAATATATATTCTCAGGTCACTCTGCAGGTATTTCTGTTGAAAGCGTATAGGGGCGTATTTCAGTAAAAAAAAGACAAATATATATGCACTGCACTGTTGCAGTTATTTCTGGTGAAAGCGCATAGGGGCATATTACAGTGAAAAAAGGAAAATATATTCTCAGTTCACTTCTGCAGTTATTTCTGTTGAAAGCGTATAGAGGCGTATTACAGTAAAAAAATAAAATATATACGCATTTCACTGGTGCACTTATTTGTGGCAAAACGTTCAGTGGCCTATTTCAGTACCAACAGAAAAATGCATTTTAACCACTTCAGCCCCGCTAGCTGAAACCCCCTTCATGACCAGAGCACTTTTTACACTTCGGCACTACACTACTTTCACCGTTTATCGCTCGGTCATGCAACTTACCACCCAAATGAATTTTACCTCCTTTTCTTCTCACTAATAGAGCTTTCATTGGGTGGTATTTTATTGCTGCTGACATTTTTACTTTTTTTGTTATTAATCGAAATGTAACGTTTTTTTTGCAAAAAAATGACATTTTTCACTTTTAGCTGTAAAATTTTGCAAAAAAAACGACATCCATATATAAATTTTTCGCTAAATTTATAGTTCTACATGTCTTTGATAAAAAAAAAAATGTTTGGGCAAAAAAAAAAATGGTTTGGGTAAAAGTTATAGCGTTTACAAACTATGGTACAAAAATGTGAATTTCCGCTTTTTGAAGCAGCTCTGACTTTCTGAGCACCTGTCATGATTCCTGAGGTTCTACAATGCCCAGACAGTAGAAAAACCCCACAAATGACCCCATTTCGGAAAGTAGACACCCTAAGGTATTCGCTGATGGGCATAGTGAGTTCATAGAACTTTTTATTTTTTGTCACAAGTTAGCGGAAAATGATGATGATTTTTTATTTTTATTTTTTTCTTACAAAGTCTCATATTCCACTAACTTGCGACAAAAAATAAAAAATTCTAGGAACTCGCCATGCCCCTCACGGAATACCTTGGGGTGTCTTCTTTCCAAAATGGGGTCACTTGTGGGGTAGTTATACTGCCCTGGCAATTTAGGGGCCCAAATGTGTGAGAAGAACTTTGCAATCAAAATGTGTAAAAAATGACCGGTGAAATCCGAAAGGTGCACTTTGGAATATGTGCCCCTTTGCCCACCTAGGCTGCAAAAAAGTGTGACACATCTGGTATCGCCGTACTCAGGAGAAGTTGGGGAATGTGTTTTGGGGTGTCATTTTACATATACCCATGCTGGGTGAGAGAAATATCTTGGCAAAAGACAACTTTTCCAATTTTTTTATACAAAGTTGGCATTTGACCAAGATATTTTTCTCACCCAGCATGGGTATATGTAAAATGACACCCCAAAACACATTCCCCAACTTCTCCTGAGTACGGCGATACCAGATGTGTCACACTTTTTTGCAGCCAGGGTGGGCAAAGGGGCACATATTCCAAAGTGCACCTTTCGGATTTCGCAGGCCATTTTTTACACATTTTGATTGCAAAGTACTTCTCACACATTTGGGCCCCTAAATTGCCAGGGCAGTATAACTACCCCACAAGTGACCCCATTTTGGAAAGAAGACACCCCAAGGTATTCCGTAAGGGGCATGGCGAGTTCCTAGAATTTTTTATTTTTTGTCGCAAGTTAGTGGAATATGAGACTTTGTAAGGAAAAAAGAAAAAAAAATGAAAAATCATCATTTTCCGCTAACTTGTGACAAAAAATAAAAAATTCTAGGAACTCCCCATGCCCCTCACGGAATACCTTGGGGTGTCTTCTTTCCAAAATGGGGTCACTTGTGGCGTAGTTATACTGCCCTGGCAATTTAGGGGCCCAAATGTGTGAGAAGAACTTTGCAATCAAAATGTGTAAAAAATGGCCTGCGAAATCCGAAAGGTGCACTTTGGAATGTGTGCCCCTTTGCCCACCTAGGCTGCAAAAAAGTGTCACACATCTGGTATCGCCGTACTCAGGAGAAGTTGGGGAATGTGTTTTGGGGTGTCATTTCACATATAACCATGCTGGGTGAGAGAAATATCTTGGCAAAAGATAACTTTTCCCATTTTTTTATACAAAGTTGGCATTTGACCAAGATATTTTCTCACCCAGCATGGGTATATGTAAAATGACACCCCAAAACACATTCCCCAGCTTCTCCTGAGTACGGCGATACCAGATGTGTCACACTTTTTTGCAGCCTAGATGCGCAAAGGTGCCCAAATTCCTTTTAGGAGGGCATTTTTAGACATTTGGATCCCAGACTTCTTCTCACACTTTCGGGCCCCTAAAAAGCCAGGGCAGTATAAATACCCCACATGTGACCCCACTTTGGAAAGAAGACACCCCAAGGTATTCAATGAGGGGCCTGGCGAGTTCATAGATATTTTTTTTTTTTTGCATAAGTTAGCGGAAATTTTTTTTTTTTGTTTTTTTCTCACAAAGTCTCCCTTTCCGCTAACTTAGGACAAAAATTTCAATCTTTCATGGACTCAATATGCCCCTCACGGAATACCTTGGGGTGTCTTCTTTCCGAAATGGGGTCACATGTGGGGTATTTATACTGCCCTGGCTTTTTAGGGGCCCTAAAGCGTGAGAAGAAGTCTGGAATATAAATGTCAAAAAATGTTTACGCATTTGGATTCCGTGAGGGGTATGGTGAGTTCATGGGAGATTTTATTTTTTGACACAAGTTAGTGGAATATGAGACTTTGTAAGGAAAAACAAAAACAAAAACAAACAAAAAATTTCCGCTAACTTGGGCCAAAAAAATGTCTGAATGGAGCCTTACAGGGGGGGGGGGGGGGGGTGATCAATGACAGGGGGGTGATCAATGACAGGGGGGTGATCACCCATATAGACTCCCTGATCACCCCCCTGTCATTGATCACCCCCTGTAAGGCTCCATTCAGACGTCCGCATGATTTTTACGGATCCATGGATACCAAAACAGATGCGGACGTCTGAATGGAGCCTTACAGGGGGGTGATCAATGACAGGGGGTGATCAGGGAGTGTATATGGGTGATCACCCCTCTGTCATTGATCACCCCCTGTAAGGCTCCATTCAGACGTCCGCATGATTTTTACGGATCCATGGATACATGGATCGGATCCGCAAAACACATGCAGATGTCTGAATGGAGCCTTACAGGGGGGTGATCAATGACAGGGGGTGATCAGGGAGTGTATATGGGTGATCACCCCTCTGTCATTGATCACCCCCCTGTAAGGCTCCATTCAGACGTCCGCATGATTTTTACGGATCCATGGATACCAAAACACATGCGGATGTCTGAATGGAGCCCTACAGGGGGGTGATCAATGACAGGGGGGTGATCAGGGAGTGTATATGGTTGATCACCCGCCTGTCATTGATCACCCCCCCTGTAAGGCTCCATTCAGACGTCCGCATGTGTTTTGCGGATCCGATCCATGTATCCGTAAAAATCATGCGGACGTCTGAATGGAGCCTTACAGGGGGGTGATCAATGACAGAGTGGTGATCAATGCAGGGGGTGATCAGGGAATCTATATGGGTGATCACCCGCCTGTCATTGATCACCCCCCTGTAAGGCTCCATTCAGACATCCGTATGTGTTTTGCGGATCCGATCCATGTATCAGTGGATCCGTAAAAATCATGCGGATGTCTGAATGGAGCCTTACAGGGGGGTGATCAATGACAGAGGGGTGATCAATGACAGGGAAGTGATCAGGAAGTCTATATGCGTGATCACCCACTTGTCATTGATCACCCCCCTGTAAGGCTCCATTCAGACGTCCGTATGCGTTTTGCGGATCCGATCCATGTATCAGTGGATCCGTAAAAATCATGCGGATGTCTGAATGGAGCCTTACAGGGGGGTGATCAATGACAGAGGGGTGATCAATGACAGGGAAGTGATCAGGAAGTCTATATGCGTGATCACCCACTTGTCATTGATCACCCCCCTGTAAGGCTCCATTCAGACGTCCGTATGCGTTTTGCGGATCCGATCCATGTATCCGTGGATCCGTAAAAATCATACGGACGTCTGAACGGAGCCTGACAGGGGGGTGATCAATGACAGGGGGTGATCAATGACAGGGGGGTGATCAGGGAGTTTATATGGGGTAATCAGGGGTTCATAAAGGGTTAATAAGTGACGGGGGGGGGTGTAGTGTAGTGTAGTGTTTGGTGCGACTTTACTGACCTACCTGTGTCCTCTGGTGGTCGATCCTAACAAAAGGGACCACCAGAGGACCAGGTAGGAGGTATATTAGACGCTGTTATGAAAACAGCGTCTAATATACCTGTTAGGGGTTAAAAAATTCGGATCTCCAGCCTGCCAGCGAGCGATCGCCGCTGGCATGCTGGAGATCCACTCGCTTACCTTCCGTTCCTGTGAGCGCGCGCGCCTGTGTGCGCGCGTTCACAGGAAATCTCGGCTCTCGCGGGAGGACGCATATATGCGTCCACCCAGAAGAGCAGAGCCGCCGGCAGGACGCAATCCTGCGTACGGCGGTCCTGTAGTGGTTAAGTTCACGTCGGCGGCAGTTACATGTGTTGAAAGCATGGCTGGGATTCAGCAGGGTGGCAGCAGAGGGAGGTCGGGAGCCAAACGTGCCCAGAGTAGAGCACCTGCTTCACAGCAGCCTACCTACCCGGAAAGTAGCAGGGGTTCGCGGCAGTAGCGGTAGTAGCAGTTAGTCAGTGCGGCTGTTATATGTTTAAAATCTTTATTGAAGTATTTCAGTCGAAAAACAAAATGTATTTAGCGGTCAGCGCTGCAGTTATATTCGGTTAAATCTCCATGATGCCTCCATGATAAAATTGCAGCATGGGGGCCCCGTGTGGCTTCTACTCACTTTCAAAATAATCATTTAGTGGAGCGAATAGATGCCTGGATGACAGGGGCTCTCCATGACCTTCCCAGGAGCTTGTATTCAGCGATGCTGTTATATGTGGTAAAATCTTGTGTGATTTTATTTTGGTGGAAACAACAATTGTATTCAGTGCTAAGAGCTGCAGTTATATGCGTTAAAATGTTTTTTTAATAATTTTGGTGGAAATACAAATTTCCACCTCCTCCATTAACTTCATTAGTAACTTTACACCCCCCAACTATATATATAAGTGATGCAAGCACCACCTAGGGGCGATTAAAGGTAAATGACACTGCCAGAATGTTAAAGGGAATTACATCATGATACCACAATACATTTGATATGACATTTTGCAAGAGTTTAAAGTGCCCACATATAGCACATAGTGGGACACTGCATCAAGATGAATCAGGCGTAGATCAGCCAGGATTTCCACACACCAATGCCTGATGCATCAGACTAGATCATCCATGGTGCCACACTAACAATTTGACAAAAGAGACCGTTTCGTCTGGCTACCTGCCTCAGCTACTATTCTGATGCGGTTACCCACCTGATGCCAACCATCCTTCTTTCACCCACCATCTTCAGCGGGTACTGGTATTGCCACCCACTCCACAGTATGTCACCTTGCCACTCTGTGGCCTCCTGATTCTGCTGCCACCTCCAGACTCTGTTATTGTGCCACTCTGTGGTCTCCTCATGCTTCTGCCACCGCCAGACCCTGTCATTGGGCCACTCTGTGGTCTCCTCATTCTGCTTCCCTTCACTTCATAGGTCAACTCTGTGGACTTCTCGAGCTGTTCCCACCCTCCCCACTTCATGACTGGTTCACTATTTTGGCTTTCAGCTTGGCTGACATGATCATTTATTTGACCTTTCTTCTGATCTGTCAAAAGGAATGAAAAACGAAATGCACAATGGATCCTGTCTGTGTAGCAGCTTAAGGCCTGTATGGTCCCATCAGAATTGGCTTATGATTTGGTAGCCAAAAGCAGGAATGGGTAGAAAACATAGAAGACATGCAAATATACCACTCACGTGTCATCTCTGTTTTAGATCTACATTTTTTTTTGCCTTTAGCGATACTGATGGATTATTGAGCAAATGCTGAAGGCGGATGCTTCACAGACAGGATCCGTTTTTTCTGGGTAATTGTTCTGACAGATCAGAGAATGGGGAAAATGAATCAGTGATGTCAACATAAACTTACTGCTGACCCCCTCTCCACTCTGTCGGGGGGCTCTACTTGTATAAGCGTTTAATAGAACAGGTTCTGTAGACATCTATGTGGAATCTGCTGATGACGGTGTAAAAGGAGTGCGCTTCTTCTTGACACTAACATCTACCTGTAAGGCTGAGTTGATACTTGAGTTATTTGGTCAGTTTTGGCCCTGTGACTGCCCAAATAAGTGAAGTGTGCAGTGATTCTAAGAGCGAAGCCTGTCATCTGCATGTGATACTGACTCACAGTATTGTTTCACTACCACAGCAGACTCCCTATGTGTGTTACTGCAAGGCACAGTGTTCTACACCACTATACAGGCACAGTGTTCTACACCACTATACAGGCACAGTGTTCTACACCACTATACAGGCACAGTGTTCTACACCACTATACAGGCACAGTGTTCTACACCACTATACAGGCACAGTGTTCTACACCACTATACAGGCACAGTGTTCTACACCGCTATACAGGCACAGTGTTCTACACCGCTATACAGGCACAGTGTTCTACACCACTATACAGGCTCTCTGCAGCCAGGATATAGCCGTTTTTTTATGGAATTTGCTGCTAATTTATTGTGAACTGGCAATTTTTTTATTTTTTTTATTTGCTCATCTCTATTTGTGACTACAGGAAGTGTACCCATCTTATTTTAAATTTGATTTTCAGAAGCTGCTGTCCAGGTGCCCTAGTTCTGGCAAGTGATAGTTCCACCTTCAATATTGAAGGAATTAAAGAGTGTAAATTATATCATTCACATTTGAGATGAGTGAATCAATTCATTAGAATCAATTTGTCTCATGAGTTCTTTATTTGTGAAGGAGTATCCCCAAAGCTGAGGACGCTCCTCCTGCTGGTTAATTGACAGGGATGGACATCTTCCCTGGCCCTGACAATCTTGCACTTGCTCCATTACTCCTAGTGGTATCACAAATGCTGAGGCCCTGCTTCTGGAGCAGTGGCTGTTCATGTGCCACTACCCAGACGTGTTGCTCTAAAAGCAGAAGCAGAGACTCTATACTCTGCAGTGACACAGGTGCATTATTTTCTGGGCTGGCTAAAATGTCTAACCCTGTCAATCAAGCAGAAGGGTTGATCATCCACAGCTTTGTGGACACCCCGCCGCAGGGGCAGAACTGTGCTTGATGAGGCAAATGGATTATTTCAAATCCATTCACTCATTTCTAGTTCCCATACTTTCTGTCTCTTTACCAAAATGACCCCTCACAATAAATCTCAAAAATGTGTCCTTCCTCACCTCTGGTCTTGAGATATTACATGATAAATGGCTTTAGAAGACCAGTTTTCAATAAAAAAAATCATTTGCGTTACTTCAGGCATTGTGACTGATATGTGAGCATATTTTACCTTTTAGAAGGAAGATCTATTTGAAAATACAAATACTTTTATATTTCTTATCATTTCTGAATATTTCTAATATTTCTGATTTTATGAATCCACTTTTGTTACTTCCATCGCACATTATGATTTAACCCTTGACTCCATTTTTACATTACTCTATAAACATAAACAGGCAAGCTGTTTCTAGATTTACTGCTAACCTCCTCAATAAGACTTGTCCTTCCCAATGGGGATTTCACTTGGCTTTTCAAGCTTTTAAAGCTCTCATCTTCACAGACCTTCTGTTTTGTTACATTTCTGTAATGTCAAAGACCCGGCTCATACTTTTCTTTCAGAAACTTAATTTCTTTTCCCTTTCTAATCTTAAAATCCACAGTGTTAGAAAATGATTATTTTGGCTCCATTGAATTGGACGTTTTTTGCGTTGCAACTGTTTGTGTTTGTGTCTATCTCATAAGATTCAAACATGTTTTGAAAATGTGTTCGGAGTAACACACAAAGTCAAGGGAGAAAAAGGAGAAGAATTTTCCTGACGCACTGGGGAACCTTTTCAAGGAAGCAAACAGATAGAAAGTTCTTTTTATATGTTGATTCTATTTCCCCTAAAGGGGGCAATGCTCTTTGATATGGATTTCAAAGCCTCTTTTCTTCTTGACATTGCAGAGTTTTGTACTGTGGCTTAGATGGACAAGCGAAGCCTCCAATAAGACTGTTATCAATGATAGAGCAAATACCAAAGTATTTTTGAGGGGGAACATTAACTTAATTGGAGAAAAGTTTAATTTTGAAATTAGTAAAGCTAATCATATAAATCACCAGGAAGGCTTGAGTTCACCTTTGGACTCCATTGAACAATTGATCCCAAGTTACCTCATATCTTTCATTTTTCATTACCAGGCTCTCGAGACATTTTTTTAAATGATTATTATTTTTTATATTTTAATATATTTAAGCACTGTGTGCTTCTCAAGAATATATATATATATATATATATATATATATATATATATACTTCATCTAAGTGGTACTCTTTCTCATTATGGAGACCCCCTAGTATGCTAAGTATGTATGCACAGTATTGTAGGCAAAATCCTTCAGGTGGGTTTCTGGGAAAGATATTCAAATTAGCTTTTCTTCCAAAACAGAAAGGAATGTTAATCTGTTCTCATGTCAGCCAAAACAAGATATGGGATTTGCATATTCTCTTCCTTTAAACCAAGAGTAGGGTCAAGTAAGACACATTTCTCTTGAGACTTTCTAGTTCCCTTCTCCTTCTAGAAAAATAACTAACCTGCATATTTCATTAGAGAGGTGTAAACTTTGTGGGTGTTTCTCTTGTCTCACTTTCAGTTAACTGTTACTTTGGAAGTCTGCCTTGTTCATCTGAAGCAAAATAGAATTGCTAAAGGTGTTTTCTGTTTTTTCCATACTCGTGATATATCCTCAGGTGAATGGGAAGAAGCCATCCGATTAAGGTGAATTGGGACAGTAGGAGCTATAAGTATAACTATTTGCTGCTGCACAGCAATTAGTTAAACAGTAAGGAGAACACAGCATCCATACAAGTGCTGGATTATTTTCACGCACTGGATTTGTAGAGATGCAATCACAGCAGCATGGCTGCAACCCACACGCAGCATGTCCACTCAGAATGGTTGTACCCTAAGGCAGAGTGGCCTGGGTATACCTGATTTATAGCAATTTGTGACAAATTAATTCATAATAAGATATAGAGTTGGCACCCTTGCTACTTTACCTTTGGGTTGACAAGTGCAAAGCATCTTAATCAAGAATTTGAAATTAGCTAACCAATTTCAAAAATTTCGGAATTCAATCAAAATTTTCCAAATAGCAGGGCTTGAGAGAATCCAGATTTTTTTTGTGATTCATTTCAGGAGAATCCATAGTGTGAGAGAGTTTGTTCAGGCAATTGGGACATATGTGATTTGGGTTGAATTTCTTTGGGCCGGAATAAAAATTTAACTGATTCATGCAATTTTAAGAAATTCACTAATTTCTTTCCAGGATGCCATAGACTTCTGAGATTTATAAAGCTATGAGTGCTGCCCCAGTTTGTCTGGTGCTAACCTCAGCCATCAAAATTGCTATACTTAATAGTTAATATGGTTGAAAAAATACATAAGTCCATCAAGCTCAACCAAGGGATGGGTGGGGACGTGAATCACAGAAAGGAAGTGAGACTCAGATTTCTACACTTTTATAAGCATTAATGTAATTTACCTTAAGAATTCATCTGAACCCTTTTTAAAACTATCCATTGTTACTATTGTGACAACGTCCTGAGGAAGTCTATTCCACAGATTCACAGTTCTTACAGTAGAGAAGCTTTGACGCTTCTGGAGACTACATTTTTTCTTCTCCAGTCGGAGGCAGTGCGCCCTTGTCTTTTGAGGGCATTTATTATATGGCCCCTTTATATATTTGCATAGGTTAATCATGCCCCCCCTTAGATGTCTCTTCTCAAGACTAAATAAATTAAATTATTTTAATCTTTCTTCATAACTCATACCCTCCAAGCCCCTTATCATTTAAATCGCTCTCCTTTGTACGTTTTCCAGCTCCAGGGCATCCTTTCTATGGACTGGTGCCCAGAACTGAACTGCATATTCCAGATGAGGCCGCACCAACGCTTTGTAAAGTAGTAATATTGCATCCATGCCCCCGCGAGTCCATGCCTTGTTTATTGCATGACAGTATCCTGGTGGCCTTAGAAGCAGCTGATTGACATTGTTTTCTGTTATTTAATCTACTATCTGCAAGGACACCCCAATCCTTCTCTAGAAGTGACTTCCCCAGTGTTACATCCCTTAGGACATATGATGCAGGGAGATTATTGCTACCAAGATACATAACATTACATTTATCCACATTGAACTTCATTTGCCAAGTTGATGCCCAATCACTCAGAGTGTCCAAGTCAGCTTGTAGTTTATAGTTACATAGCATATACTTCATAATAACTCTAGATACTATACATTATGTTGAAGCTATTATTTTTGCTTTACCTACAGTACAGACCAAAAGTTTGGACACACCTTCTCATTCAAAGAGTTTTCTTTATTTTCATGACTATGACAATTGTAGATTCACACTGAAGGCATCAAAACTATGAATTAACACATGTGGAATTATATACATAACAAAAAGGTGTGAAACAACTGAAAATATGTCATATTCTAGGTTCTTCAAAGTAGCCACCGTTTTCTTTGATTACTGCTTTGCACACTCTTGGCATTCTCTTGATGAGCTTCAAGGAGTTCCCAGAGATGCTTAGCACTTGTTGGCCCTTTTGCCTTCACTCTGCGGTCCAGCTCACCCCAAACCATCTCGATTGGGTTCAGGTCCGGTGACTGTGGAGGCCAGGTCATCTGGCGCAGCACCCATCACTCTTCTTCATGGTTAAATAGCCCTTACACAGCCTGGAGGTGTGTTTGGGGTCATTGTCCTGTTGAAAAATAAATGATGGTCCAACTAAACGCAAACCGGATGGAATAGCATGCCGCTGCAAGATGCTGTGGTAGCCATGCTGGTTCAGTATTCCTTCAACTTTAAATAAATCCCCAACAGTGTCACACCTCCTCCTCCATGCTTCATGGTGGGAACCAGGCATGTAGAGTCCATCCGTTCTCCTTTTCTGCGTCGCACAAAGACATGGTGGTTGGAACTAAAGATCTCAAATTTGGACTCATCAGACCAAAGCACAGATTTCCACTGGTCTAATGTCCATTCCTTGTGTTCTTTAGCCCAAACAAGTCTCTTCTGCTTGTTGCCTGTCCTTAGCAGTGGTTTCCTAGCAGATATTCTACCATGAAGGCCTGATTCACACAGTCTCCTCTTAACAGTTGTTCTAGAGATGTGTCTGCTGCTAGAACTCTGTGTGGCATTGACCTGGTCTCTAATCTGAACTGCTGTTAACCTGCGATTTCTGAGGCTGGTGACTCGGATGAACTTATCCTCCGCAGCAGAGGTGACTCTTGGTCTTCCTTTCCTGGCGTGGTCCGCATGTGAGCCAGTTTCTTTGTAGCGCTTGATGGTTTTTGTGACTGCACTAGGGGACACTTTCAAAGTTTTCCCAATTTTTCGTACTGACCGACCTTTATTTCTTAAAGTAATGATGGCCACTCGTTTTTCTTTACTTAGCTGCTTTTTTCTTGCCATAATACAAATTCTAACAGTCTATTCAGTAGGACCATCAGCTGTGTATCCACCTGACTTCTCCACAACGCAACTGATGGTCCCAACCCCATTTATAAGGCAAGAGATCCCACTTATTAAACCTGACAGGGCACACCTGTGAAGTGAAAACCATTTCAGGTGACTACCTCTTGAAGCTCATCAAGACAATGCCAAGAGTGTGCAAAGCAGTAATCAAAGCAAAAGGTGGCTACTTTTAAGAACCTAGAATATGACATATTTTCAGTTGTTTCACACTTTTTTGTTATGTATATAATTCCACATGTGTTAATTCATAGTTTTGATGCCTTCAGTGTGAATCTACAATTTTCATAGTCATGAAAATAAAGAAAACTCTTTGAATGAGAAGGTGTGTCCAAACTTTTGGTCTGTACTGTATGTAAATTCTGAATAACAATCCCCTTTACGCCACCTTTTTTACATCATGGACTATAGAGATAGTGTAAAGCAATGATTTTGCTATTAATAGCTATAGAGCTACTTCAGAACTGGTTTATAACACAATTACCTATGACATGTGTATCTGCTATCTGTAGATTGACTCCTCTCATCATCTATATCAGAATTAAATATTGCATTGAATCCCATATGACTCACATCGATGTCAGCAGCATAGAGCTAAAGTGAGGGGAGTGATATCCTCTGCTGGTGCTGGAAATGATGGCTGGATCTAGCCCAAGTAAGAAATTACATTGTTACAGTGATGAATTGTAAATGTCACTTTGATGTTACATTACTCACGGAATGATTTCTTGCATTGAACAAGCATTTTCCAATGTCTTTCCTTGAAGTGAAGGAAAGGCTAACACTGCTAGCAGCTATAAAACACCAACATACCCCCGCTACCATTTATCTCCTGGTTATTTTTATCTTTATTGCATTTAAACCAAGCAAGAAGACAAATAAGTTTCTCTTTCTATGAAAGGCATCAGAAGGCGACCATTAATGATCGGCGGTAAATAACTAGCGACAAAAATAGAAAAAGAAAAGTATCTGAGATGAGCAAGATTTTTTTTTTAAATCATTTTAACTTAATTATTGTATCTAGACACAGATATTGTGAGAAGAGTTGGTTTCAGAGTAAACTATACTATTATGAGGTAATGGGGAAACCTCCCATCGAAGGCTTGTTATAGGGATGGAAGGAGAATTGAGGCAATGAAATGAAAGCAAATCAGTGAAAAGCTTTCTGGATTCTGGACCTTGCTGAGATCTGTAATTATAACATATGGATGTTTGTTTTTCAAAAAGACAAAATGTTCCAATATTACATTTCTGTGTTTCTTTTTCTTTATTTCCTGTGTTCACATTTTTATCCCACTTTTAACCTCTTACGGACACAGGGCGTACATGTGATCAGAACGGGGTGCTTTCTGAAATCATTCAGCAGGCACCATGTGACAATGCCAAGGGGGGTCCTGTGACTCCCCCGTATCGGTGATCGCTGCAAACCGCAAGTCAATTCAGACCTGTGGTTTGCAGCGTTACCGGGTCATTCGGGTCTCCGGTGACCCGGAATAGGAGGATGACGCCACCTCTCAGGATCACCTGTGATTGGCTGGATGGACGTATGGGGGGATAACGTCCCGGAGCTCCTCTCCCCCTGCCAACAGACTTCCGTTTGAGAGAGGAGCCCAGGAGCCTAGTGTCGATCACCATAAAGTGACATCTGGCACAAAAACATTTAGGGAGAGCTTTAGTTAGGTAGGGAGAGTGGGGAAAAAGTTTTGTTTTAGGGTGCAGCACCCAGAGCTGAGGGTGTCTGGGGTCCACAATTTGCTCCCCCCACATTTTTGGGGGCACAAGCACTTTTGTTTTCTTTTTCTATTTGCACTGACTGTGGCCGGCACTCTTAGCTGTAAAAGAGAAGTCTGGCCACTGTTAGCGCATCACCCACCCCACCTCATTCTTGAGTCTTTTTTACCTGATGAAGGAGGCTTTAGTACCCCCGAAACGCGGTTTGCTATTTTATTTACATGAAAGAAAAAAACTCAATAAAGAAGAATATTTCTACTCTTCATGTGAGTGTCCTGGCCGGTGTATTTTGTGCCTCAAGTGTATCCTGATATATTCCTATGCTCTGTATATGGGAGGGGTTGATTTCTCTGATCAAGTCCTCAAGCCATATAACGCCATGCACATCGTACAAAAAAGTTGTGGTCTACTTGGTGCAGGTTGCCTTGTACAACTCTTTTGTGCTGTCCCAGAGCGCTGGAAACACAGGGAAATTCCTCCAGTTATATGAGGCAATCCTCAAGGCCCTGATCTTTTCTGACTGGGAAAGAGCAGGCCAGAGTACCTCAGAAAATGGAGGTGCCCGGATCGTCCCTGGCCAACACTTTACAGGTGTAGTCCCCCATACTGTAAAGAAGGGACAGTCCTAAAAAAGTGCAGAGTGTGTAACAGGAGGGGGATACGGAAGGACACCACCACTCAGTATGACACGTGCCCCAATCATCCAGGCCTCTGCATTAATGGTTGCTTCAGGGAGCAACACACTTCCATGGAGTACTACATTTATTATCCCCTTCCCCCATTTTATTTTATTTGTCCATAGTAGGGATGAGCGAACTCGAACTGTATAGTTCGGGTTCGTACCGAATTTTAGGGTGTCCGTGACACGGACCTGAACCCGGACATTTTCGTAAAAGTTCGGGTTCGGTGTTCGTCGCTTTCTTGGCGCTTTTGTGACGCTTTCTTGGCGCTTTTTGAAAGGCTGCAAAGCAGCCAATCAACAAGCGTCATACTACTTGCCCCAAGAGGCCGTCACAGCCATGCCTACTATTGGCATGGCTGTGATTGGCCAGAGCACCATGTGACCCAGCCTCTATTTAAGCTGGAGTCACATAGCGCCGCCCGTCACTCTGCTCTGATTAGCGTAGGGAGAGGTTGCGGCTGCGACAGTAGGGCGAGATTAGGCTGATTAACTCCTTCAAAGCACTTGATTAATTGATCGATCTGCAGCTGTGGATCATTGAGCTGCTGATACTCAATTGCTCACTGTTTTTAGGCTGCCCAGACCGTTTGTCAGTCACTTTTTTCTGGGGTGATCGGCGGCCATTTTGTGTCTTGTGCGGTGCTGCGACCAAGTGCATCCAAGCTGCGACCAAGTGCATTTAACCCTCAATGGTGTGGTTGTTTTTTGGCTAAAGCCTACATCAGGGTGAAGCTGTCACACCAAGTGCATTTAACCAGCAATAGTCTGTTTATTTTTTGGCCATATACTACATCAGGGGCAAGCTGCGCCCGTCACCAAGTGCATTTAACCCTCAGTAGTGTGGTTGGTCAAGCTATCACACCAAGTGCATTTAACCAGCAATAGTCTGTTTATTTTTTGGCCATATAGTACATCAGGGGCAAGCTGCGCCCGTCACCAAGTGCATTTAACCCTCAGTAGTGTGGTTGGTCAAGCTATCACACCAAGTGCATTTAACCAGCAATAGTCTGTTCATTTTTTGGCCATATACTAAATCAGGGGCAAGCTGCGCCCGTCACCAAGTGCATTTAACCAGCAATAGTCTGTTCATTTTTTGGCCATATACTACATCAGGGGCAAGCTGCGCCTGTCACCAAGTGCATTTAACCCTCAATGGTGTGGTTGTTTTTTGGCTAAAGCCTACATCAGGGTGAAGCTGTCACACCAAGTGCATTTAACCAGCAATTGTCTGTTCATTTTTTGGCCATATATATACTACATCAGGGGCAAGCTGCGCCCGTCACCAAGTGAATTTAACCCTCAGTAGTGTGGTTGGTCAAGCTGTCACACCAAGTGCATTTAACCAGCAATAGTGTGGTTATTTTTTGGCCATATCCCAGTCTAATTCTGTCACTAAATCCATACCGGTCACCCAGCGCCTAAATACTAGGCCTCAAATTTATATCCCGCTAAATCTCTCGTTACCGCTGTCCTGTTGTGGCTGGGAAAGTTATTTAGTGTCCGTCAAAGCACATTTTTTGTTCTGGGTTGAAATACAATTCCCAATTTAGCAATTTCATAATTTAGTGGTTTCTGCTATATCAGAGCTATTTGAAATCTATCCCTAAAAGGGTATATAATATTCAAGGTGCACATAGGGTCATTCAGAATAACTTCACACACACGCTACTGTGCATTTCCAAGTCTAATTCTGTCACTAAATCCATACCGGTCACCCAGCGCCTAAATACTAGGCCTCAAATTTATATCCCGCTGAATTTGAATACAATACATTGGGCCAAATAATATTTTTGTTGTTGTGGTGAACCATAACAATGAGGAAAACATCTAGTAAGGGACGCGGACATGGTCGTGGTGGTGTTAGTGGACCCTCTGGTGCTGGGAGAGGAAATGGCCGTTCTGCCACATCCACACGTCCTAGTGTACCAACTACCTCAGGTCCCAGTAGCCGCCAGAATTTACAGCGATATATGGTGGGGCCCAATGCCGTTCTAAGAATGGTAAGGCCTGAGCAGGTACAGGCATTAGTCAATTGGGTGGCCGACAGTGGATCCAGCACGTTCACATTATCTCCCACCCAGTCTTCTGCAGAAAGCGCACAGATGGCGCCTGAAAACCAACCCCATCAGTCTGTCACATCACCCCCATGCATACCAGGGAAACTGTCTCAGCCTCAAGTTATGCAGCAGTCTCTTATGCTGTTTGAAGACTCCGCTGGCAGGGTTTCCCAAGGGCATCCACCTAGCCCTTCCCCAGTGGTGAAAGACATAGAATGCACTGACGCACAACCACTTATGTTTCCTGATGATGAGGACATGGGAATACCACCTCAGCATGTCTCTGATGATGACGAAACACAGGTGCCAACTGCTGCGTCTTTCTGCAGTGTGCAGACTGAACAGGAGGTCAGGGATCAAGACTGGGTGGAAGACGATGCAGGGGACGATGAGGTCCTAGACCCCACATGGAATGAAGGTCGTGCCACTGACTTTCACAGTTCGGAGGAAGAGGCAGTGGTGAGACCGAGCAAACAGCGTAGCAAAAGAGGGAGCAGTGGGCAAAAGCAGAACACCCGCCGCCAAGAGACTCCGTCTGCTACTGACCGCCGCCATCTGGGACCGAGCACCCCAAAGGCAGCTTCAAGGAGTTCCCTGGCATGGCACTTCTTCAAACAATGTGCTGATGACAAGACCCGAGTGGTTTGCACGCTGTGCCATCAGAGCCTGAAGCGAGGCATTAACGTTCTGAACCTGAGCACAACCTGCATGACCAGGCACCTGCATGCAAAGCATGAACTGCAGTGGAGTAAACACCTTAAAACCAAGGAAGTCACTCAGGCTCCCCCTGCTACCTCTTCTGCTGCTGCCGCCTCGGCCTCTTCCTCCGCCTCTGGAGGAACGTTGGGACCTGCCGCCCAGCAAACAGGGGTTGTACCACCAACACCACCACCACCTCCGTCACCAAGCGTTTCAACCATGTCACACGGCAGCGTTCAGCTCTCCATCTCACAAACATTTGAGAGAAAGCGTAAATTCCCACCTAGCCACCCTCGATCCCTGGCCCTGAATGCCAGCATTTCTAAACTACTGGCCTATGAAATGCTGTCATTTAGGCTGGTGGACACAGACAGCTTCAAACAGCTCATGTCGCTTGCTGTCCCACAGTATGTTGTTCCCAGCCGCCACTACTTCTCCAAGAGAGCCGTGCCTTCCCTGCACAACCAAGTATCCGATAAAATCAAGTGTGCACTGCGCAACGCCATCTGTAGCAAGGTCCACCTAACCACAGATACGTGGACCAGTAAGCACGGCCAGGGACGCTATATCTCCCTAACTGCACACTGGGTAAATGTAGTGGCAGCTGGGCCCCAGGCGGAGAGCTGTTTAGCGCACGTCCTTCCGCCGCCAAGGATCGCAGGGCAACATTCTTTGCCTCCTGTTGCCACCTCCTCCTTCTCGGCTTCCTCCTCCTCTTCTTCCACCTGCTCATCCAGTCAGCCACACACCTTCACCACCAACTTAAGCACAGCCCGGGGTAAACGTCAGCAGGCCATTCTGAAACTCATATGTTTGGGGGACAGGCCCCACACCGCACAGGAGTTGTGGCGGGGTATAGAACAACAGACCGACGAGTGGTTGCTGCCGGTGAGCCTCAAGCCCGGCCTGGTGGTGTGTGATAATGGGCTACAATACCACTTCTATGTCTCCTTGAGAAAACACTTAGGGCGATGATGGAAGAGGAGGTGGCCCAGGAGGAGGAGGAGGAGGAGGAAGAGGGGTCATTTTTAGCACTTTCAGGCCAGTCTCTTCGAAGTGACTCAGAGGGAGGTTTTTGGCAACAGCAGAGGCCAGGTACAAATGTGGCCAGACAGGGCCCACTACTGGAGGATGAGGAGGAGGTGGAGGAGGATGAGGATGAAGCATGGTCACAGCGGGGTGGCACACAACGCAGCTCGGGTCCATCACTGGTGCGTGGCTGGGGGGAAAGGCAGGACAATGACGATACGCCTCCCACAGAGGACAGCTTGTCCTTACCCCTGGGCAGCCTGGCACACATGAGCGACTACATGCTGCAGTGCCTGCGCAACGACAGCAGAGTTGCCCACATTTTAACCTGTGCGGACTACTGGGTTGCCAAACCTGCTGGATCCACGCTACAAAGACAATGTGCCCACCTTACTTCCTGCACTGGAGCGTGATAGGAAGATGCGCGAGTACAAGCGCACGTTGGTAGACGCGCTACTGAGAGCATTCCCAAATGTCACAGGGGAACAAGTGGAAGCCCAAGGCCAAGGCAGAGGAGGAGCAAGAGGTCGCCAAGGCAGCTGTGTCACGGCCAGCTCCTCTGAGGGCAGGGTTAGCATGGCAGAGATGTGGAAAACTTTTGTCAACACGCCACAGCTAACTGCACCACCACCTGATACGCAACGTGTTAGCAGGAGGCAACATTTCACTAACATGGTGGAACAGTACGTGTGCACACCCCTCCACGTACTGACTGATGGTTCGGCCCCATTCAACTTCTGGGTCTCTAAATTGTCCTCGTGGCCAGAGCTAGCCTTTTATGCCTTGGAGGTGCTGGCCTGCCCGGCGGCCAGCGTTTTGTCTGAACCTGTATTCAGCACGGCAGGGGGCGTCATTACAGACAAACGCAGCCGCCTGTCTACAGCCAATGTGGACAAGCTGACATTCATAAAAATGAACCAGGCATGGATCCCACAGGACCTGTCCGTCCCTTGTCCAGATTAAACATTAACTACCTCCCCTTAACTATATATTATTGGACTCCAGGGCACTTCCTCATTCAATCCTATTTTTATTTTCATTTTACCATTATATTGCGAGGCTACCCAAAGTTGAATGAACCTCTCCTCTGTCTGGGTGCCGGGGCCTAAATATATGCCAATGGACTGTTCCAATGTTGGGTGACGTGAAGCCTGATTCTCTGCTATGACATGCAGACTAATTCTCTGCTGACAT
Source organism: Bufo gargarizans (assembly GCF_014858855.1). Taxonomy (NCBI): domain Eukaryota; kingdom Metazoa; phylum Chordata; class Amphibia; order Anura; family Bufonidae; genus Bufo; species Bufo gargarizans. Next base: position 55,390,479 of record NC_058088.1, read on the forward strand.
GAAGCCAGATTGTCTGTTACGGGACCTCTCTCCTCTGCCTGGGTGCTGGGCCTAAATATCTGACAATGGACTGTTGCAGTGGTGGCTGACGTGAAGCCTCATTCTCTGCTATGACATGCAGACTAATTCTCTGCTGACATGAAGCCAGATCCTCTGTTACGGGACCTCTCTCCTCTGCCTGGGTGCTGGGCCTAAATATATGCCAATGGACTGTTGCAGTGGTGGCTGACGTGAAGCCTGATTCTCTGCTATGACATGAAGACTGATTCTCTGCTGACATGAAGCCAGATTCTCTGTTACGGGACCTCTCTCCTCTGCCTGGGTGCCTGGGCCTAAATATATGACAATGGACTGTTCCAATGTTGGGTGACGTGAAGCCTGATTCTCTGCTATGACATGCAGACTAATTCTCTGCTGACATGAAGACAGATTCTCTGTTACGGGACCTCTCTCCTCTGCCTGGGTGCTGGGCCTAAATATCTGACAATGGACTGTTGCAGTGGTGGCTGACGTGAAGCCTCATTCTCTGCTATGACATGCAGACTAATTCTCTGCTGACATGAAGCCAGATCCTCTGTTACGGGACCTCTCTCCTCTGCCTGGGTGCTGGGCCTAAATATATGCCAATGGACTGTTGCAGTGGTGGCTGACGTGAAGCCTCATTCTCTGCTATGACATGCAGACTAATTCTCTGCTGACATGAAGCCAGATCCTCTGTTACGGGACCTCTCTCCTCTGCCTGGGTGCTGGGCCTAAATATATGCCAATGGACTGTTGCAGTGGTGGCTGACGTGAAGCCTGATTCTCTTCTATAACGTGCAGACTGATTCTCTGCTGACATGAAGCCAGATTCTCTGTTACGGGACCTCTCTCCTCTGCCTGGGTGCCGGGGCCTAAATATCTGAGAATGGACTGTTCCAGTGGTGGGTGACGGGAAGCCAGATTCTCTGCTATGGGACCTCTCTCCAATTGATTTTGGTTAATTTTTATTTATAAAATTTTTATTTTAATTCATTTCCCTATCCACATTTGTTTGCAGGGGATTTACCTACATGTTGCTGCCTTTTGCAGCCCTCTAGCCCTTTCCTGGGCTGTTTTACAGCCGTTTTAGTGCCGAAAAGTTCGGGTCCCCATTGACTTCAATGGGGTTCGGGTTCGGGACGGAGTTCGGATCGGGTTCGGATCCCGAACCCGAACATTTCCGGGAAGTTCGGCCGAACTTCTCGAACCCGAACATCCAGGTGTTCGCTCAACTCTAGTCCATAGTCTTCCAAATTTTAAACCAAAATTCTCTCTCCAAAATCCCAATGGGATTTTGGACAGAGGGTTAACAAATTTTCTGAATGTCATTTTTAATTCTTTGAGGGGTGCAGTTTTCATAATGGGGTCATTTATGGGGATTTCTAACATTACGACCCTCAAATTCAATTCAAAACTGAACTGGTCCCTTAAAAAATCAGATTTTAGAAATTTTCATTGATCAACTTTGAAGTCCTATAACGTCTTCAAAAAGTAAAAACATATTAACTTTATGATGCCAACATAAAGTAGACATATGGAATATGCAAATCAATATATAATTTATTTGGCATGTCCATTTTTCTTACAAGCAGAGTTTCAAAGTTAGAAAAATGCTAATTTGCATTGTAAAAATGCACTGTAGGGGGTGTGGGATGTACAAGTGATCAGAACTCTTGGCGTAAATATTTTAAAAGTTCATTACTGTATATACAACCATGAAAGCATTAGTAAAACGATAAGAACATATAGGAACATATAAAAAAAATCTAAAAAAATATTTAAAAAAATGTGTCCAACATGTCCAAATTTCAAGTTAATTATTATCATCATTTTTTTTTTTTACTCATCTTTATTTTCATTGCATTTTTTTTTTGCAATTATTATTTTTCACATCCGTATATACAGTCATGGCCAAAAGTTTTGAGAATGACACAAATATTAGTTTTCACAAAGTTTGCTGCTAAACTGCTTTTAGATCTTTGTTTCAGTTGTTTCTGTGATGTAGTGAAATATAATTACACGCACTTCATACGTTTCAAAGGCTTTTATCGACAATTACATGAGATTTATGCAAAGAGTCAGTATTTGCAGTGTTGGCCCTTCTTTTTCAGGACCTCTGCAATTCGACTGGACATGCTCTCAATCAACTTCTGGGCCAATTCCTGACTGATAGCAACCCATTCTTTCATAATCACTTCTTGGAGTTTGTCAGAATTAGTGGGTTTTTGTTTGTCCACCCGCCTCTTGAGGATTGACCACAAGTTCTCAATGGGATTAAGATCTGGGGAGTTCCCAGGCCATGGACCCAAAATGTCAACATTTTGGTCCCCGAGCCACTTAGTTATCACTTTTGCATTATGGCATCGTGCTGGAAAATGCATTGTTCTTCACCAAACTTCACCTTTTTTTCTCCGGACAAGCCTTTTTCCTGATGCCCCAAACAATCAGAAAGAGGCTTCATCGGAGAATATGACTTTGCCCCAGTCCTCAGCAGTCCATTCACCATATTTTCTGCAGAAGATCAATCTTTCCCTGATGTGTTTTTTTTTTTGAGAGAAGTGGCTTCTTTGTTGCCTTTCTTGACACCAGGCCATCTTCCAAAAGTCTTCGCCTCACTGTGCGTGCAGATGCGCTCACACCTGCCTGCTGCCATTTCTGAGCAAGCTCTGCATTGGTGGAACTCCGATCCCGCAGCTGAATCCTCTTTAGGAGACGATCCTGGCGCTTGCTGGACTTTCTTGGACACCCTGAAGCCTTCTTAACAAGAATTGAACCTCTTTCCTTTAAGTACTTGATGATCCCATAAATTGTTGATTGAGGTGCAATCTTAGTAGCCACAATATCCTTGCCTGTGAAGCCATTTTTATGCAATGCAATGATGGCTGCACGCGTTTCTTTGCAGGTCACCATGGTTAACAATGGAATAACAATGATTTCAAGCATCACCCTCCTTTTAACAGGTCAAGTCTGCCATTTTAACCCAATCAGCCTGACATAATGATCTCCAGCCTTGTGCTCGTCAACATTCTCACCTGAGTTAACAAGACGATTACTGAAATGGTCTCAGCAGGTCCTTTAATGACAGCAATGAAATGCAGTGGAAAGTTTTTGGGGGGATTAAGTTAATTTTCATGGCAAAGAAGGCATATGCAATTCATCTGATCACTCTTCATAACATTCTGGAGTATATGCAAATTGCTATTATAAAAACTTAAGCAGCAACTTTTTCAATTTTCAAAACTTTCGGCCACGACTGTGTGTATATATATATATATATATATATATATATATATATATTTATATTTTTTTATATTCCTTTATAAAAAAAATGTATATCCTTCTAGTTTATATACGGTACTATATACCCCCTGGTCCCTCAAGCACATAACATACTTTTTGGTCTATATAGACACTTATCTACTCCATCCAAGTGACTCCGCTTATACTGTTTACACTATACATATCCACATCTTCCATTTAGATTTTAATCATAATTTCAACTGTCTCAAATTTTATCTCCAAAATCATTTATTGTATTTTTTATATATATTTTTTTATATATTCCTATATATTCTTATCGTATTACTAATGCTTTCATGGTCTTATATACAGTACTGAACCTTCAAAATATTTACCCCAAGAGTACTGATCACTTATCCATCCCACACCCCCTACAGTGGACTGGGGCTCACCCAGGGTCACCTCTGTGGGCCATTGCTCAGTAACCAGCTTCCCAGCTGGCAAGTGTGCTCCCTTTGCTACCGCTTTGCTGGCCATCCATCCCTACTGTGTGTGACAGCAGGAGCACTTCTGCGTCCTATTCTCCAGCAATGGGCTGGGCTCTATGACTGGACAGCACAAGTCACATGGGTGGGCATTCCATGTGACCCAGAAAGCACCTGGGCCACAGTTGCCTGTGGTTAAGGTGTTGCTGCTATACCATGCATATTGTGGTTTTGATCTCTGGATTCCTTGGACCTCGGGGTGCTTTGTATACTACCCCTTTGCCTGATGACTTGGACCTGACTTCTTGGTGTGGTACTTTTCTGCATTTTCAGATTTGGCCTTTGATTGTATTCTCCTATATTGACTTTGGCTAACATGACTCTGCTCTTATCTGTTTGATTTGGTTCTGGTTCTGACCTGAAACCATATGTTCTACCACAATCTGGGGGGTTCCAGTGCACATCGATAAATCCAGGAGGGAAAGCAAAAAAAAACATCCATCCCTGGGCTAGATGATGATGTGGTATTGAAGGACAGGGTGGGCAAAGAACTGTCTCTGATATTGCCCTACAGGGGGGTGCTATTCTGGCCCTGATAGCCTAACCACAGACCACCTGCCTGCCTGATAAAATGACTTTTGTGGCCCTATTAGCTAGCGTTTGGTGTCCCTAACAGCCTGTCCCTGCTCCACACAGCAACTTCTCCCTACACTGGCAAAACACTGAATGTAAAATGGCGGCCAGATCAGGTTTATTTATAAGGTAGGGGGTATGTCCATGTGCTGAAATGTCTCAATTAGCTGTCCTGTATCACCTGATGGATGTGTCATGGGTCAAAGTTCTTCACAATGTAAAAGAATATGTCTCCATATGTTTGCATGTTCGTTGAATCGCGAACACGCAAAGTTTGCCGTGAAACGACCGCCGGGTGAACCGCTAGGCCATCTCTACTGAGCACATTCAACCAACTATTTTCAAGAAGCTGTACCACAGTGAATGAAGAGTCAGTTGATGTGGTCACCCCTCTAATTACCACTATGGGACTTCTGAAAATAGCCAAACCAGTTTTGCTATTTTTGTTACTCTAATAGTGGTGAATGAAGGGTATCCATGCATGTTTGGTGTCCTCTACCTTCACCTTGTTGTCCTGTTCTGGAGATAGGAGCTGTTTCTAGAGGTGGGACCCACAGCTATCCAAATATGTGCAGAGGGTGAGGGACTTAGGGGCAAATTAGGAAATTCACTTATTCCTAATTGGCACAATACAGTAGATTGACTGCAGTACATGCAAATAGACAGCATACAGCATCTCAATCAGCCTTCATCCATAAAAAAATTGGGTAAACTGCCCAATTTATTATTATAGATGCATCATGTTGCGGAGAAGATTTCTAGGCATGGAAACACACCAGCCAGTATCCTCTTTCCTCAAGGACCCATTTTCTCAAAGTCACTGCAGAGACCACCACAATTAAATCTTGAGCATCTTGCTGCCTGCTGCTATGTGAGCAGGTCGTATTGTACAGTAGGCCTCCATAATAAATTTTTACTGGTGGGTCGTAGGCACCACAATCTGACACTGCACCTTTCTGTCATATTCTGGTTATATTACAAAATATCTCTTCGGACAACCCTTTAACTTGCATGCACTCTAATGATAATGCAATGACCCTGCTCTTTCTGTCCCAGTCTGAACAGCAAAGCTGACAAGTGAACCATGGAAAACAGTCCATTTTCACAAATTGTGGAAGGTTTGGTGGTCAGTGTGAACTTCACTATTTTAAGTATTTTTTTTAATATAGCTTATTAAAACATCTTCAGTGCAATGAGGTAACTTTTATTCCTTACAGGTATACATTTCTGATCCATGCTCTCCTTTGAGCTTGTTCACAGAGCATTGGAGAATATTGTGCAGTTATTTCTATTGCATTTCACCAGTTTACACAGTATATTAAACTGATAAAACATCCTTTTGCAGCCAGATTATGAATAATGTGTTTGATCTTTCAATAGCTTTGTTTGTTATTCACTGCAGTAAAAAAGTCTTTTTTTTTTCCTCCTTTACCCTGATAGAGAAAAAAAGTTTCAATGTAATTTTGCACAGTAAGCCAATAATTACACGTCACTACCCAGCATGCATCTTCTTGTAAGCCCTGGGGTATGAAACTTCATTGCCTCGGCCAACACTTTAGATGTTTTGTTCTTTCTTTGTATTTTCTTGTGTCGCTGAGGTTATTTATTTAGTGAATATTACAAAAAATAGTCCTCTGAGTGTTCACATAATTCCCAGGTCCTACATTTTACAACAAGGGGTTTCTGAATATGGTGTAAAGGGAAAATTAAATACAATTATTCTGTTTTATACAAAATAAATACAAATATTTGTAAATGTTTTTAAATAAGTAATGATAATGGTAGAAACATTGACATTTTACTTCCACTTATCAACTGTATGTATTTTGTCCTATTATAGTTAATCTTCTAATGGATTTTCACATATTAAAATGGATTACATACAGCAGGCACATGCTACCAGGCTGTATTGTGTCTTATTCTAGTTAATCTTCCAATACATTTCCATATATTGGAATGTCCTGACATAGACATGTGCTACCAGGCTGGTGAAATCACTCCTTCCTGTTCTCCAAATTTGGGTTAGATTGTATACAGTTGCAAGAAAAAGTATGTGAACCCCTTGGAATGATATGGATTTCTGCACAAATTGGTCATAAAATGTGATCTGATCTTCATCTAAGTCACAACAATAGACAATCACAGTCTGCTTAAACTAATAATACACAAAGAATTAAATGTTACCATGTTTTTATTGAACACACCATGTAAACATTCACAGTGCAAGTGGAAAAAGTATGTGAACCTTGGATTTAATAACTGGTTGAACCTTCTTTGGCAGCAATAACTTCAACCAAACGTTTCCTGTAGTTGCAGATCAGATGTGCGCAACGGTCAGGAGTAATTCTTGACCATTACTCTTTACAGAACTCTTTCAGTTCAGCAATATTCTTGGGATGTCTGGTGTGAATCGCTTTCTTGAGGTCATGCCACAGCATCTCAATCGGGTTGAGATCAGGACTCTGACTGGGCCACTCCAGAAGGTGTATTTTCTTCTGTTTAAGCCATTCTGTTTTGATTTACTTCTATGCTTTGGGTCATTGTCCTGTTGCAACACCCATCTTCTGTTGAGCTTCAGCTGGTGGACAGAGGGCCTTAAGTTTTCCTGCAAAATGTCTTCATAAACTTGGGAATTCATTTTTCCTTCGATGATAGCAATCCACCCAGGCCCTGACGCAGCAAAGCAGCCCCAAACCATGATGCCCCCACCAACATACTTCACAGTTGGGATGAGGTTTTGATGTTGTTGTGTTGTGCCTCTTTTTCTCCACACATAGTTTTGTGTGTTTCTTCCAAACAACTCAACTTTGGTTTCATCCGTCCACAGAATATTTTGCCAGTACTGCTGTGGAACATCCAGGTGGTCTTGTGCAAACTGTAAACGTGCAGCAATGTTTTTTTTGGACAGCAGTGCTTCCTCTGTGGTATCTTCCCATGAAATCCATTCTTGTTTAGTGTTTTATGTATCGTAGATTCGCTAACAGGGATGTTAGCATATGCCAGAGACTTTTGTACGTTTTTAGCTGACACTCTAGGATTCTTCTTCACCTCATTGAGCAGTCTGCGCTGTGCTCTTGCAGTCATCTTTACAGGACGGCCACTCCTAGGGAGAGTAGCAGCAGTGCTGGACTTTCTCCATTTATAGACAGTTTGTCTTACTATGGACTTATGAGCAGCAAGGCTTTTGAAGATACTTTTATAACCCTTTCCAGATTTATGCAAGTCAGCAATTCTTAATCGTAGGTCTTCTGAGAGCTCTTTTGTGCGAGGCATAATTGATATCAGGCAATGCTTCCTGTGAAAAGCAAACCCAGAACTGGTGTGTGTTTTTTATAGGGCAGGGCAGCTGTAAACAACACTTCCAATCTAATTTCGAAAAGTCTAGGGGGGTATTTATTGCCATCAAGAACACGGTTGCCTTCAATATGATCTCATCTATGGTGGATCCAAATGGCCAATACATCATTATGGTATGTTCCGTTAATAACGTCACTTTACTCTAGTCAACATCTATGCACCCAACACTCACCAAGTTACCTTTTTGCGTAAACTACTAAAGAAGGTTAACTCTCTGAAACAGGGGAAAACTATTCTCTGTGGTGATTTCAACACAATAATGGATCGGTCATTGGATTCTACTTGCTCTTCACGGCGTTTGGAGGGTGGGATAGCCTCTCTCCTGCATTCTGAGGGTCTTATTGATGTCTGGAGAGCCCAGCATAGTGTGGAGAGGGACTACACCTTCTTCTCACCGCCTCATCTTTCATACTCCCGTGCAGATATGTTTTTAATTGATCATCCTGCCCTTATGCATGCAACGTCCACGAAGATTGGACTGATCCAATAGTCTGATCATGCCCCAATAACATTGACCCTGGAAAATCTTTACCAGTCTCCAAGAGCTCCCATTTGGCGAAATGACATATCTCTATATAATAATTTGGAGTCTGTTGGGGTTCTCTCTAAGGAATTACAAGAATTCTTTGCTTTTAACGAGGGCTCTGTTTCAGATAAGTACACGGTGTGGCAGACCCATAAAGCATTCATAAGGGGTTCCTTGATTAGATTAAAACACAAATTGAGAAAGATTAGAGAAAAAGAAACCTCACAGTTACTGAAGTCTATTGAGGACCTTGAGAGTCTTAATAAAACCTCGCCCACGGCCCATACTTCTAACTTAATGAGGATAGAGAGGGACAAATTAAGATGCCTGCTTTCCCATAACTACTCTAAATCTCTGCTCAGATTGAAATCGAGATATTATGCCTGGGGAATTAGAGCAGGTAAACTCCTAGTCAACAAGATCATAACCCAACAATCCAAAGCAAAAATACTGTATCTTTTACATTCATCCTCTAAAGCTAAATTGCTGGATCCTAGAGACATCGCAGAACAGTTTCGTGCCTATTACCATGCCCTGTACAATCTCAAGGACAGTGTCCCTCTTCCAAAAGATTACCCTAGCCTTGTGGAGTATTTTTTGGCACAATCCAACCTACCTAATGTCTCCTCATCACAATTGCAATAATTAAATGCCCCCCTCACATCTACAGAACTTTAAAAGTTGATCATGTCTCTTCCGCAGGGCAAACCCCCAGGCCCGGGTGGTCTGTCAAATGAGTACTATAAGCATTTTCTCTCGATTTTGTCCCCCCCATATTCTGGATATTTTTAATAAAGCTCTGGAAGGGACCCCTTTCCCTTCAGAAATGCTCATGGCCTTAATTGTCACACTGCCCAAACCCGATAAATCCCCAGATGTACCTCAAAACTTCAGACCAATTTCTTTGCTCAACTCGGACATATAAATATTCGCCAAATTAATTGCCAATAGATTGTCCCCCATACTGCTATCCCTAATCAAGGACAACCAGACGGGGTTTGTTAGGGGGCGATTGTCATCAGATAATACCAGAAGATTGGTGGATCTGTTTAATTATGCTGAGCAGAGGAGTTTTCCCTTGCTAGCAGTGACACTTGACGCCGAGAAAGCGTTTGACCGCTTACACTGGTCATTCGCTTTTTTGGTTCTCCAGAAGATGGGGTTTAGGGGAAGTATAGTGAATGCCTTTCATAGCCTGTAGCATTCTCCCATAGCCAAAGTATGGGTAAATGGGGTGTTATCAAACCCTTTCCAAATTACTAATGGATCTCGTCAAGGGTGCCCATTATCACCCCTCTTGTTTATCTTAGCCCTAGAACCCCTTGCCCAGCACATAAGAAATACCCCCTCATTCAGGGTGTAGATATAGGTGGACGGGATCACAGAATTTCACTTTACGCAGACGACATCATTCTTACACTGTCGAACCCTCTTACGTCCTTACGCTTTGCCCTAGATATCATAAAACAATTTGGCACGTTATCCTACTATAAAATCAACTGTTCAAAGTCCCAAGCCCTACCGATTAATATCCTTCAAAGTGATGTAACACTGTTAAAATCCCTGTACCCCCTAGATTGGCAGGAATCGGAACTTCCTTACTTAGGAATCAAGCTCACATTCCCTTGCTCTCTCCTATACAAGCGTAATTATGAGCCCCTCCTTTTGACCATGTCCTCCGACTTTTCTCCGTTTTCCATGAAGGAGATTTCATGGGTGGGAAGAGTGGCGGCATTCCACTGATGACTCTGCCTAAACTGATTTATATCTTTCGAGCTCTCCCAATCTCGATTCCCCCAATATTTTTTAAGAAAGCATAGTCTAGCCTATCTAAATATATTTGGAAATCATCTAAACCTAGGATTGCTCAGAAACAACTTTTTCTGAGGAAAAATGCTGGGGGAATAGGGCTACCCTTTATTAGTGATTATTACAAAGCGATAGGACTTTCACTAGCTATGGAATGGTGGACACTAGATTGCGCCAAAGCTTGGCATCAAATTGAATCCCATTCGATTGGCGGCGGCTCCTTGAGAGATCTCTTAATCCGAATCATATGGAGTAGGAAGATTCCTAATCTTACCCTTATGACCGTACAGCATGCAGGGAAACTTTGGTTACAGGCCCACGTAGTATTCCCAGACTCTAAAGATTTCTTATTCTCTCATTCTGACACTTACACACTAGAGTCATCACTCCAGAACATCAACTTATCCAGATGGCGGGAGAAAGGGATTGAAAAGGTTGCTCAGCTAATCTCTGCTGATGGGGTACTCCCTTTCCCTAATATTCAACAATTGTTCCAACTGCCGTCTGGAGAAATATTTAATTATCTTAGGATTAAGCATTTCCTAACAACTATTCTTAAGGCACCCCCACCCATCCATAAGGGGATCCTCCAACTATTTCAGTCCCCAGGCTTATTGAGGAAGGGAGCGACTAGTCGTATCTATAATTTCTTAGGTGACAAAACCAAGTTTATTAAAACAAAACCTTTTAAAAAGTGGGAACAGGAGATAGGGCGTTCATTCTCTGATGACTCTTGGTCATTTGCTATTGGCTTCTTGACTTCCAATTTTAAATGTGTCACTCACTATGAGGCGAGAGTTAGGAGACGCTCCTAAATTTGTATTTTACGCCCCAGAGGTTACATACCATATACACTTCTACTTCTCCTTTATGTTGGAGGGGATGAGGATTTATGGGATCATTGTTTCATATTCTCTGGTCATGCCCAATTATTGCCACCTTCTGGAGACAGGTATTCACATTGCTCGGGGAACTAATGAATTTAGTCATATTGCCATCCCCAGAATTAGCACTCCTGTTCGTAGGCATTCACCACATTCAACCTACTTACAGACCTATAGTGGGAAACACTTTCCTCAGTGCTAAATTGATTGTGACCCGTCATTGGAAAAGTCAAACACCTCCTGATTTTTCAGAAGTGGTCAATGAGTTAAATACAACCTGCCGGTATGAAAGAATGCTACCACCCTCAATTCTCTCCTCCGTGAAATATGAAAGAAAGTGGGCCCCCTGGATGTCTCACCCACGTTTTGCCCGATAGATGGTACCTCACCTGTACTGTTTTCTGATAATGAAACCTCTTAAAGCAACATTGGCGTCCTCTTAATTGAGCCTTTCCTGTAACTAGGTCTCCACAATAATCAACAGTCAATAAATGGGTCTCTTTATGCACTTTTGTTGCTTGTTGGTATCACGTTGGTTTACTGGTATGCCAGCACTTTATTGGATGCAGTCCAATTTTTTTCGTGTAAGGGTTTTACTGACCTGGAGCCTATCACTCCAATATTTACACCAGTATCAAACATATATGTTAACTCTAGTTGTTAATCCTGTTGTTTTTTAAGTCAGCGACTTTAAAGTATATGCTCCTTTCAATGTGAGTTTGCCCTTCACCTCTTCTATGGAATGGATAACTGCTCCACCCAATAAATGGCGGTCGTCTAGCATGTTTTAGGTCTTCCTTGAGTGGCTGCATCCACTATATGCTATGCTATGCTATTCTTTTAATTCCTTTTATTCTTTCTTGAGAAAACTTTATTAAAAGACTATTGATTTTAATTATTTGTGTGTTATTAGTTTAATCAGACTGTGATTGTCTATTGGTGTGATTTAGATGAAGATCAGATCACATTTTATGACTAATTTGTGTAGAAATCCATATAATTCCAAAGCGTTCACATACTTTTTCTTGCAACTGTATCTGTCAGTTAGTTATCAAAGTTATCAAAACTGATTCATCCTTGTCCCGATTGAGACCTGTCACTAGTTAAATTACCCATAATTGTGGTGGACATTTCAATACATTATTGTGACTTGCTATCAAAACCGTTAACAGACCAAATTTCATATCACAACTCATAGTATTTACATCTCCTGACAGAGTATTATATTCATGCTTGGTTTTCCAAGCTGATCATCTAGCAAGTCACATATTAGGATATATCAGGCTGAGAGGAGAGGTAAAGCAGGACATATCTGTGTGTCATAGAGGTATACCATGAAGTGGATGTGGACCCACTCTGTCTTGAACAGATTTGGCTTGGAGCAACACCCAAGGAGTGTTGTCTGTAGATGGGTCTTCACGCTTTAGCCCATGTACAGGGATCTGGACTCAGCGGCCTCTTAGAGAATTTTCTGTTCAAATGATCGCTGATCAATGAGGGTCAAGAGATACTGGTGCAGAACACCAAGAGATCAGTCAAAACCATAGACAGGGACAGCTAGACCGATAAACAGTTCTAGGACAGGCCGGGCAGCTCAGGGTCAGAACCGAGAACAGATAAAGGTCAGGTCAGTCAACAGAGGTTCAAAAACCAAGAAACAGGCAGAAGTCGGTACACGGACAAATAAACATATGAACTGGACTGGAGATAATATTTTGTCCAGAACTATTCTTCATAAAACCAGTATATTCTTCATTTGAAACAAATAAAAACTTCCAAAGCCGCATGAGTGTCAGAAAAAAACTGCACATTTCAGATAACTACAAATGCACCCTTACTCGTATGAGTAAGAATACATTTGTAGTCATCTGAAACAAGTAGTCTTTTTTTTTATTAAACTCATGTGGCATTTTATAAGTTCCCTTAAATATAGAATATAATGGTTTTATGAAGAAGAGTACAGGACAAACTAATTTCTAGTTTTAAAGCCTGATGCTGATGGGGAGAAACCGTGCACTGCTCCAGGGAAACATGAAGACCTTGGAACTGACTTCTGACTTGGTGAGCTGTAACAACTTTTTTTCAACACCTTTCTAGGAACCTATCAATATAGAACCTATTGCTTCAAGGTGCATGTGCTGGCCCTTTAGTTACTGGAAGAAGCACCTCTGCCCTACAGGCAGGAAGAACCAGATCAATCATTGCAACATTTGTAAAGTACTCCGGTCCCCTGGTGACATAGAAACTGATGGAGCCTTTATTATAAATAACATTAGACTTCAGACTGAAAAATAACAATTTGGGATTTAACAAATTATGTGCAACATTTTTTAAATTTGTCGCACAGAATGGCTTTGCAAAAAGCAAGAAATAAAATGTCACATATTGGTATATTATCCCTTAATTGTATGTTGCTTAGTAGATTTCCCTATGTTTTTTTTTTTTTTTTTTTTTTTTTTTTTAAAGTTTATTTGGAAAATTACAAAACATTAACAGCAAAATTTTTTACAACCCCTCAATTATTAATGACCCAACCAAATGTAGATAAATATAAATATAGTTAGTTCATCTTTTAGTTGCATTTATAAAAAACCCTCCCCTCCCTCCCCCCTAGTCTGTGGTGCGTCAAGGTAGGACCCCCATAAACAAACCAACATGACCTCAGTTAGTCAATCTTCCAGCCACCCCATATCCTATTCCACTGGTCCTCAACTTCCCTCCGTTTATATATGATTTTCTCGTAATTTTTTACCTTATCAGTTAAATTTATCCATATATTTATGTCTGGAGTGGATCGGGCAAACCAGGTCCGACTAATCAGAACTCTAGCCAACATCAATATTCTGCTCAGAAAGATCTTTTGATACTTGTGATTTTTTAATTTGGAAAAGTCGTTAAGCACGAATACATGAGGTTCAAAAGGAATTCGAATTTTTAGTTTATGGATAATACAATTATTAATACTATTCCAGTATTTTACAAGTTCTGGACAAGTCCAAACCATGTGGAGGAAGTCTGCTCCTACAATATCACATTTGGGGCAGTTAGATGTGGCTCTCAACCCGCATTTATTCATCCATAGGGGAGTAATGTATAGTCTATGGGAAATGTAAAATTGTATTAGGACATGGTTAAAGTTCTGGGATACTGAAGTCAGATTCCCAAAAATATTCTCCCACCCTTCTACTCGCAAGTGCGGGCAGTCCGCTTCCCATGCTTTTTGTCCTGGTGATTGTGTATCGCTAAACCGTGCCTTAATTAATAACTTATATATATTGGAAATCTTTATTCTAGAAGGTGTACCCCCTACCCAATCATTCAAAAAAGATAAATTATCTATTTCCAGCAGACGTTTATCGTCCAAACTGGATAGTACAGATCGCAATTGAAAATACCTAAACCATGAGAGATTTCTTATATTATGTGTCATTTCTCTAAAGGATTTAATTTCTCTATCTTTAACTACCTGTGAAATATATAATATTTTATTCTTCTGCCAAAAAGTGTCAGCTGTTATATCATCTAACCTATGTAAATAGAAATTATGCCAAAGAGGCGTAAATGTGAGTGAACCCCCAACCTTCAACCATGTCCTAGTTATACCCCACACTTTCAGAAGTAGATTTATAGTCTCTTTATAGCCTTGCTCATAGCTCTTCAAAAGCCCGGATTCCAACAAGGTAAAAATATTGTTATGAGCGTGGCTAGTTACCAGCTTCCCCAGGAGTGCACTGTCCTCTGATTCATAGCACCTCAATAGCTGGGCTGCAATAAAATACCCTTTAAAGTAGGGGAGATTTAAACCCCCACACTCCACTGATTTATACAAGTATTCCAGCTTAATTCGCACTCGCTTTCTTCCCCATATTAAATCATTCATTATTCTTTCCATGAGTTTAAAATGTTTGTCTTGTATCCAAATAGGTGTATTCCTGAGCACGTAAAGAAATTGTGGTAATATCACCATTTTAACTAGTGAAACTCGATCAGCTCTGGATAGGGGAAGTTTCAGCCAGATTCCTATTTTAGCTCTGATCTTTACCATTATGGGGATCAGATTGAGTTGTAGAAAATTTTCAACCCGAGGCGATATAGTCAAACCCAAGTATTGAATAGTATCAACAATATCCAACTGTGTAGCAGGAACCTCCTTTTGTGGCAGGGGATCTATTGGGAGCAGACTAGTTTTTGCCCAGTTTATTCGGAGACCAGATACCTCACCAAATGCGTTAACCATTTGAATAATCCTAGGAAGAATGATTTCCGTATGATCTATAAAAAACAGGATGTCATCTGCATATAGTGAGATGCGGTCCTGTGTTCCTAGGGTACCAAATCCTTTAATCTGGTCATCCTGCCTAATGGCCAACGCAAGGGGCTCGATATAAATATCGAATAACAGGGGAGATAATGGGCAACCCTGTCGGGTGCCTCTGTTTAGATCAATACTACTACTCAGAATTCCATTGAGACTCAGTTTTGCCCTTGGGGATCTATACAACAGCCTAAGAGTACGTATAAATTTTTCCCCAAAGCCCATCTTAGCAAGAACCTTCCAGAGGAAGCGCCACTCCACCCTGTCAAAGGCCTTAGAAGCATCCAATGACAGGATGGAGCGGGCAGTCCCCCCCGGGGCCTGGATATTAGAGAAGAGTCGGTGTAAATTATGGTGTGTACCCTTGTTTTGTATAAAGCCACTCTGATCAGGATGCACAATGGAGGAAATGACCCTGGAGAGCCTTGTGGCCAGGACCCTCGCAAGAAGCTTTACATCTGCATTAAGCAGTGAAATTGGTCTATAGGATTCTAAATCTAAAGGGTCCTTGCCTTTTTTTGGAATTAATATTATTATGGCCTCCATCATTGAGTCTGGAAGCATCCCCTCCTCTGTTGATTCAGCAAAGACCTCCAATAGTCTGGGAAGAATACAGTCCTCATATTTACTATAGAATTCATATGGAAGCCCGTCTGAGCCAGGGGTGGAGTTAGTTGAGCATAATTTAATAGCTCCCTCAAGTTCCTGAATTGAGACCTCCATTTCTAGTGCTTTCCTTTGCATCTCGGTAATTGTTGGAAACTTGATCCTATCTAAATAAAGATCTATCTTATCATCTGTAATGTTGGAGTCAGCTTTATACAAATCAACAAAGTAGTCAAGAAAAGCCTTCTCCACCAGGCCCTGTGAAGTGACTATCCTACCATCACTCAATCGAACCTTATCTATATGTTTTTTAGGTTGTTGATTGGAGATTACTCTAGCGAGGAGTTTACCAGGTCGCCCTGACTCTGTAAAGTATTTTTGCCCCTTAAAAAAAAGGTTCTGTTGGGCCTTATCCAATAAAAACTTAGCATATATTTGTGTGGCTCTTTGCATATTTTCCCTATTCTTCTCCGTCTTATGCATCTGGAAGGATTCTGTCGCCAACACTACGTGTTCTTCTAGATTTTTCTGTTTTTTTCCATATTCCTTTCTAAGGTACGTGATATTACTAACCATCAATCCCCTCATATACGCCTTATAGGTGTCCCATACTACTTGAATTTTTGTTGAGCCGTAATTAATATCCCAGAATCGGCCTATGTCATTTCGAATTGCTTCATGCGTCTTTATAACTGATAACCAATAGGGATTTAATCTAAAGGGAGATTTTGGTATATATCTTTCCTGAGATAAACATAGTTCAATTAGTATCGGAGAGTGATCTGATATTGACCTTGTTTCATATTTCATTCGCTTTATAAGTTTCACGTATTTACTGTTAATCAATACAAGATCTATTCTGGACAATGATTTACCTGCTTTGCTAGAGCATGAAAAAGCCCTTTTCCCCTGTCTCAGGTGTTCCCAAGCATCCTCAAATCCAATCTCCATGCAGAACCGTGCCAGGGGGGACCCCCGGAGCGGACTATCACTCCTAGCTCTCGTAGAAACCCTGTCACAAAGAGGATCGATGACACAGTTAAAGTCACCCATAATCAATGTTGGACATTCTGGCCATTTATCCATGAATAGTAGAAGAGAGTTAAGAACCGAGAGAGAAAACGGCGGAGGGATATAGACAAAGGCCAAGATACATATCTTCCCCCCTATCCTACAATATAGGAAAATAAATCTCCCCTGTTGGTCAACAGAGGATGCCTCACAAACGAAATCAATAAGTCTGTGTATCAGCACCGTGACACCTCTCGAATAATTGGAGAGGGTGGAATGAAACGTGTGCGCAGCCCATCCCCTGTCGAGCACTCTAGTATTCTCCTCGGTAAGATGGGTCTCTAACAAGCAAATTATTGCTGGTAGGTGGGCCTGAGTTAAATCAAAAATCGCTTGTCTCTTACCTCTATCTCCCAGACCACGTATATTCCAAGCAAGAATTCTAGTCAGCGTCATTACCAGTGGTCAGATGGAAAAACCGGAGAAAGAGGAAGAACAAGACAAAGAAAACTAAAACAAGGGAAACTACACCTACCCTGACGCACCACAGCCCAACCCCACCCCCCCCCTCCCCTCACCCCCCTCCTACCCCTCACCCCCCTTCCACATGCAATCCACCACATATTGTAGTAGATTTCTTTCCTATGACCAACCCTCGACCCTCCCCCCACTCAGCCACCCCCACACCGCGATTAGGAAGCAAAGAAAACTATATTTCTTTTTTTTTTTTTTTTTTTTTTTTTTAAGGGTATAAGCCCCTTATAATACTAATTATTCCCGCCCGATCGTAACCCAATTGAGTCATCGATTGTTTCGCTCTAGCCAATCCGCGGCTTCTTCTGAGGTATCAAAAAAAAAGATTTTATCTTCAAAAACAATCCGCAATTTGGCCGGGAATATAAGAGAATATTTAATATCCCTTTCTCTTAGCTTCTTTTTAACAGTCATAAATGTGCGTCTC
Source organism: Bufo gargarizans (assembly GCF_014858855.1). Classification (NCBI taxonomy): domain Eukaryota; kingdom Metazoa; phylum Chordata; class Amphibia; order Anura; family Bufonidae; genus Bufo; species Bufo gargarizans. The sequence goes on from NC_058088.1 coordinate 55,408,327, forward strand.
TTTTCTTGTATTTCTTTCGAAAAATCAGGAAAAAAGGCCAGTCTAATCCCGTTATACAGAACCGGTGAGGATTCCCTCGCCCTTCTCAGGAGGACATCTCTGTCCCCTGTAGTCAGTAGCTTAGCAAGGATTGACCGAGGTTGTCTCCCTGGAATTGGTTTTCCTCCTGGGACCCGATGGGCTCTTTCAATCATAAAAAGAGGAGAGAATGACTCTTTACCAAAGTTCTCAAGAATTAATTTCTGTACAAATTCAGTTGGATTTTTTCCTTCCTCACCCTCTGGGATCCCTATTATTCTCACATTATATCTTCGTGACCTATCCTCCAGGTCCACTGCCTTTTTCTTCAAGAGATTATATTCCACTTTAAGTGTAGAAACTTCCGTATTTATTTTTTTGGATTCCTTCTGTATTAGGGTGACAGAACTTTCAAGGGTGTTGACTCTGTCTCGCATTTTGGACAATTCATCTTTTATTAGTCCCACATCAACTTGAATAAATCCAAGTTGGGTTGTAACCACCTGTATTAGGTCCCCGTTCTGTTTAACCGCTAGGAGTATTTCTTCCAGCGGTGAAGAGTTATCATTAGGGATTGCTTCCCCCATTATTCCATCTTCCTCTTCAGGGTATCTAGCGCCTTTTTGTATTTCTAGGTCTGTTACCTCCGATTCATAATTTTTTTTTTCCAAAAACTCCTTTTGTCCACCCCTCGTATTGACCCTTGGGGACTTCAGAAACTGGTCCAATTTTGTTGGTTCAGCAGTTTTGGACCCATGTTTCTGACCTGATAGATCAGTCGAACGCCTAAAGGCTTTTGGGCCCATAGCTTATTCCTCTTTATTCCTTTTTTTAAAATATTTATTTTTATTTAATTTTTTTTGGAGTATTTATTTGGTTTTTATTTTTTATTTTATTTTTTTTTCCCCCTTATTCCGCCTCCTTCTCTCCTTTAAATATATATCTTTTCTTCTTTGCTCTCCTTCTTTCTCTTTTTTTTTTTTTTTACTTTTTCCTTTTTCCTTATTCCTTATCCCCCTTTCCCTTTTTTTTTTTAAAGTGCCTTCTTCTTAATTCTGTTTCTCTTCTCCTTTTTTTTTTTCGCTCTCCCCCTTTTTTTTTTTTTTTTTGTGTCCACTCTTCTTTATACTCTTTCCCCTCTTATTATTATTTTTTTTTTTTTTTTCCCCCTCTCCACCTTATACTTTAAACTTTAGAGTTCACTTTCTTGTAATCATGTGCGATCATGTGCAATTTTGTCAAACTCCGTTTCAAGGTTAGTTGGAGTCAGCAATCGTGAGGAGGTTAGTCACTAAAGAAGAGAAGCTTATCAGCTTATCATCTTCTCCAGCAATCCATTAGGTGGGGGGAACACAAATAGGGGGGGAACACAGAGGTTACTCACGGCACCAAAGGGGGGGTAGCAGTTCAGGCAGGAGCCGGAGGCACAGTCCACGGGGGTAAAGGAAAAAAGAACCTCCAGACAACAAACTGTTCACATCGACTTAGTGGGCGAAAAAGGAGGCAGGAGCGCAGAGTCGGGAATGGCAGAAACAACAAGCAGCAGCATGCAGGCTTGGACAAAAAGCAGGAACCAGAGGCACCCCCCACATCCGAACCAGCAGTCGATAACAGCGCCGCGGTTCAACAACGCTGATCACCCGTTCCCGGTTACAGAGAAGGTGGATGGAGGATTCGGCACAGAGACGCCAGCATAGTCGAGGTGGCAGCGGTGTAGCTGAGCAGCGGGGAAAGCCGGGAGCGCGACGTCCACTACGTCATCACGTCATCCCCCCATCACATGAAGTTGGAGATTCCAGGTTCAAATTTTGGCGCCAGTGGAAATGTTTGTTACACGTGTCTGTAACACCGATATGCTCCGATATTCTCTGGCCCAAGAAATGAGACCTCCAGGTTTCCTCGTACTTGCGGACCCATTTCTCCTGGTGGGGGGGGGATACCAAACGCGTTTCGGGGATTTACAAAACAGACCCCTTCCTCAGTGGTAGGGGAAGGGGTCTGTTTTGTAAATCCCCGAAACGCGTTTGGTATCCCCCCCCACCAGGAGAAGTGGGTCCGCAAGTACGAGGAAACCTGGAGGTCTCATTTCTTGGGCCAGAGAATATCGGAGCATATCGGTGTTACAGACACGTGTAACAAACATTTCCACTGGCGCCAAAATTTGAACCTGGACACTAACCCCTGAGGCCGGAGTTGAACACTACACGCCGAGCCGAGGGAACATAACCCAGTGTGAAGGAGCCTCCGGTAAGAACTTGCTTATCCCACATCATAGCGATCGCTTTAATCCAATTCAGCGGGACGCCGCTGTGCGCACTGACAGCTGAATTATTACAAAGTTAAACTTTACAGCTGCAAACGCTTGGGACTTTGGTTCTCTCTATATGAGAGACCTGGTATAAAGACTGTTCATAGGAGTGAATACCTATATGGAACTATTCTTCAAGGTTCAAATACTGAACATGTCCACTATTTAATATTTGGATTTATTCAATATTCATCGGGATCCTATTTATTAATGCAACATCACTACTGCTATATTTAATTTCTTTTTATAGTCGTTTTATACTATTATCATATTTATCATCATATGTATCACTGTCAATTTTTTACCTTCATTTTATTGCTGATATCCTATTGCATTTTTATATTGTATGTTTTTATTCTATTCTCCTACTAAATAAAAAGATCCCTATACTTTTAGTGAGTGCACCACTTCTATTTTTTATGCAATATAAATCATCATAGCAATAATATACTTTTCAGCTGTGCGGAAATCTCTATGGATATTAGTGGTTCCCCACAGTACTCCTTTCAGGTCATTCCCCTAGTACCATCACTCTCATTCCCATGTTTTGAAGTCAAAACCATCTCATATACTTCTAGTCTCCCTGATAGTGGCGGTGGTACATACCACTTCCTGGAACCCTTTGCTGCCTATCTTCCAAATTTCCTGTCTTTAAAATTACCAACTCTCATCTTGGGTGATTTTAAAATCCCAAATAGACAAGCCAATCTCTTCCAACCTTTACTCTTGACCTTTCATAACTTTCTAATTCTCAGACACATGAAGATGGTAACACACTTGAAATGGTCTTCTTCCGCCTCTGCTTGCTTTCTGACTTCAATAATTCTTCTTTCCCACTCTCTGACCAGAACTCTTCTTCAGTGTTACAAATCCTCATTCATCCCAGCACACTCCTACTTATCACACATTCAGAAATCTAAATGTCATTGTCCCCAATCTCTTCCCTTTCCTGATCTCTCTGAAAAACACTACAGTGATGCCCTCAGAAAGAGAACCTATAACATTGCCCTTCACTTTGCCAAACAGACATGCTTCACCTCTCTCATCTCTTCACTATATGATAATCCCAAAAACGCTGACACTTTTCACTCGCTCCTCAGTCCTAAAGTGCAGGCCTGACCACTGTGCTGAAGATCTGGCCATCTACTTCAAATTAAAACTTGAAAACATCCAACATGAAATTATCTCCTGGTTTCTAAGCATCATTGATCCTTTTACCTCCCACACCTCCACTGGTTCTTTTTCTACATTTGAACCAGTCACAAAAGAAGAAGTCTCCAGGCTTCTCTCTTCTTTTCACCTACACTACTGACTTTATTCCCTAACACCTCCTCCAGGCTTTCTGCCCTGATGTCACTACTCACTTAACTAAAATTTTCAACCTCTCTTACTTCTGGCATCTTCACCTCCCTTTTTAAACATTCTGTCATGACCTTGTTACTGAAAAAGCCATCTCTTGACCTTGTTCCTCTCCTCTTTTCTCTCTACACTGCCCCTATTGGACAGACTATCAGCAGTACTATCCCTATACAGATGACACTTAACTATACACTTCATCCCAGTACCTCAGCCTTGCTGTACTACAGAACCCCATTGACTGCATATCTGCTGTCTCTACCATGTCCTTGCTTTATCTGAAACAGAATCTTTCAAAAACTGAACTACTTGTGTTTTCTCCATCTACTAACTTACCCAAAACTGCTATTTCTCTCTTAGTCAGCACGCCCGCTGTTTTATTGTTCTTTTTGACACTGATCTTTCCTTCACCCCCTATTCAATCTCTCACCACTCATGCCACCTACACCTCAAACATATCTCTAGAATTAACTCTTTTCTTACTGTGGAAACAATACAAATTTTCATTATTGCCCTGATCCATTCTTGTCTCGATTACTGTAGCTCTTTACTAATTGGTCTCCCTCTTCACCAGAATTTCCCCACTCCAATCTATCCTGAATGCATCAGTCAGGCTCATCTATCTTTCTAATCACTATTCTGATGCCACCTCCATAGCCCAGCCATTGCACTGCTTGCTTGCTAGTTGTGCTACATAAGTATGTTTAAAATATTGAGCGTTGATTAAAAGGATATGCTGTAGTTGTGAAACACTGGGCATTTTTAAATTCTTTTGGAAAGAAAGCTGAATTTTATATATTTTTCACGTGCAGATGTTTCTTTATTTGTCTGAAATGAATAGCAAAATATTTAGTCTTGTCCATTTTTGCTATATTCAGTATTAGACCGACAAGGGCCCAATAGGAGCACTTGGTGGTGGACTGACCACTTTGCCGGCTTAGTTTTTAACTGTGTTTACGAGATAGGTGCAGGTTCCAGAGGTGGGACCCTCACCTATCAGACAGTAGAGGCATATGCGAGCGATATGACCCCATGGGAATACCCCTTTAATCTACTCTTTTTTGTAAAGATAACTGAACCATTGTACAAAACAAGCACTTGTTACCTTTTATATCACCGTATCTCCTCATAGATTGCAAACTTTTGCAAGAAGGGTTCTCACTGCTCTTGTATTAATTATTGACTTGTTTTTTGACCATCTGACCAAATCTGCCAAATCTGACCACATCTACCAAGTCTGACCAAATCCAATACATCTGATGAAATCCGTAACATCTGACCATATCCCCCATATCTGACCAAATCTACTATTACTTTCTAAATCTACCACATCTGACCAAATCTAGTAGTTCTGACTAAATCTGTTACATCGGACTAAATCCATCACACCTGATCAAACCTGCCATCTCTGACCAAATCTAGCATGTTTGACCAAATTTTCAACATCTGACCAAATCGCCCACATCTGACCTAATCCACCACATTTGACCTAATCCACCACATTTTACCAAATCTGCCACATCTATCCAAATCCATGATGTCTGACCAAATCCATCACACCTGATCAAATCCAGCCTGTCTGACCAAATCCAGCACATCTGACCACATTTGCAACATCTGCCCAAATCTGTGACCTCTAACCAAATCATTGCATCCGATCAAATCCACAACATCTGACCAAATTCGCCACTAGTGTTGAGCGCGAATATTCGAATTGCGAATTTTTTTCTCGAATATCGCAATTTCGAGATTTCGCGATTATTTAGAATATCGTTCTATATATTCGCGAATTCGAATATTCTTTTTTTTTTTTTTTTTATTATATTATTTCTTTCCCACTTCTCTAAAGTTGTTCTTACCTGTCCTTTTGGATTCCTGGCTTCCAGGCTGCTCCAGTCAGTGGCGTTTTCAACTTACTGCTATATTCCATATTAGCTAAATTACAATCTAATCTATATGTGTATTATACGAAATTTCGCAATAGTCGAAATTGCGATGTGAGTAATATAACACAAAATAATCGCATGAAGATTTCAACTTAGCACTGCTATATTCCATATTCTAGCCTAATATGGAATATAGCTGTGCTAAGTTACCACTGCTATATTCCATATTAGGCTAGAATATGGAATATAGCAGTGCAAAGTTGAAATCTTCATGCGATTATTTCGTGTTATATTACTCGCATCGCAATTTCGGCTTTTGCAAATGTTCTTAATATTGCTCTAACTTCGTCTTTTAGAATATTACGAATATTCTAAAAGACGAAGTTAGAGCAATATTACGAAATTTCGTAAAATACACATAGATTGTATTTAAGCTAATATACTGCTATAGTAATATTTTTTAATAGTGTACATATTTTACAAAACTTAAGTTCAGAAGAGGCAAAAAAAAAAAAGAGGAAAAAAAGGGATTATAGCACTATATTAGCTAAATTACAATCTATATGTGTATTTTACGAAATTTCATAATATTGCTCTAACTTCTTCTTTTAGAATATTCGGAATTTTCTAAGAGACAAAGTTATAGCAATATCACGAAATTTCGTAAAATACACATATTAGCCTAGCCATAGTCAATTAGCATAGGAACGTTGCCTTATACTATAGAGATAAATAATCGCAATACGCGAAAAAATAAATCGCATATTATTCGCGATAATTGGAATAATTACGAATATTCGATTTCTACGAATATAACACGAATATTCATTCGAATATTCACGAAATATCGCGAAATCGAATATGGCACTTCCCGCTCATCACTATTCGCCACATCTGGGACTAACATAAAATTTTATATAAGTTCAAAGAAGACACAATTTTTTTTTAAATAAATACATATTCTTTATT